>NC_133107.1:39847958-40147958 GCF_022965805.1 Primulina eburnea | reverse complement strand
TTCTGAGATGCTCTGCATGCTCATTTCTGTTCTTCGAATACACCAAAATGTCATCAATGAAGACAATCACAAATTCATCTAGATATCCCTGAAACACTTGGTTCATCAAGCCCATAAATACCGCAGGAGCATTTGTTAAACCAAAAGGCATGACAATAAATTCGTAATGTCCATACCTGGTTCGAAACGCTGTCTTTGGTATGTCTATATCTCGAACTCTGAGCTGATGATAACCAGAACGTAAATCAATCTTAGAATAGACCGAGGATCCCTGCAACTGATCAAATAGGTCATCGATCCTAGGCAAAGGATATTTATTCTTGATCGTTGCCTTGTTCAACTGCCGGTAATCGATACACAACCGCATCGACCCATCTTTCTTTCGCACGAACAGCACCGGAGCGCCCCAAGGAGATACACTAGGTCTGATATATCCCTTGGCTAGAAGATCTTCTAATTGTGCTTTCAATTCTTTGAGTTCGATGGGTGCCATCCTATATGGAGCTCTCGAAATAGGTACGGTACCTGGCGCAAGTTCAATGCTGAAATCTACCTCACGAACCGGAGGTAATCCTGGGATCTCATCTGGAAAAATATCTGGAAATTCCCGTACTACTGGCAGATCTGCAAATGCCGGGCTCGACTTCTGCATATCTACAGCATAAACAAAGAAACCATCCGCTCCTTTCTGTAACAGTCTGTTCATAGTAAGAGCCGAAATCAAGGGAATCCGAGATCTGGAACCCTTCCCGTAGAATTTCCACTCGTCTGTCATCTCGGGTCTGAATCTGACAATCTTGTGGAAACAATCCACGGTGGCTCTGTACTTCGTTAGCATGTCAATACCGACTATACAATCAAAATCAGCTAGACCCAACACTATACAATCTAGGTCAATCTCATGCCCTTCAAACTGTAGAATGCAATGTCTAACCGTAGTTACAGATATTAATCCACTTCCCAACGGAGAATTAATCGACACCACATCTAACAAAGACTCAACAGGCAATGAATGCAACAATGCAAATCGTTCTGAGATGAATGTATGCGATGCACCTGTATCTATCAAGATATAAGCAGGATAACCATAAAGAGAGCAGTTACCTGCTATCACATCATCTGGTGCATCTTGTGCTTGCTCTTCTGTCAATGCAAACACTTGGGCTTGTTGCCTCGGAGGTTGAGTCACCGTCTGACTACCTCGGCCTCTGGGTGGAGTCGGTGCTGGTGGAGGCTGAAAAGAGTGAACCGATGATGCCTGCCGCTCAAACTGAGGTACTGAACCGGATGCTCTTCCACTCTGGCCTTGCTGTACACCTCTCTGTGGACAGACTTTGGCAAAATGCCCCGGTTGCCTACAAATGTTGCATCGGCCTGTAACTCCTTGGCACTGTTCAGTCGCATGCCTACCTCCACAATTATTGCAATATACACCTGAAGTCCTTGAACTTTGATCAAAACCAGTCTGTCTTGATCCGCTGGAGCTGGATGAACTGCTCCCAGGTCGCTTAAACTGCTTCCCCTTCGCCTTCAACTGTTCTTTGCGTCCACTACCACTACCACCACTTTCGAATCGAGGAGGAGGAACTTGGGATGGAGGTAGTGGCGGTCTCGGACTCGGTGCAACATACGGAGCACTCCGTTGTCTAAGCAATCCTGCTTCAGCTCCTTTGGCACGATTCAATGCATCCGAGAAGTTATCGGGTCTCCCAGTATTGACCAATGTAAAGATATCTGGATTCAGGCCATTTATAAACTGATCCGCCATGGCCTCGTCATTTCCTGAAACATGGGGTGCAAAACGAAGCAAAGAAGAGAATTTAGCAACATACTCCTCAATGTTCAATGGCCCTTGCCTCAGGTTTGCGAATTCAGCGCCTTTATCTTTACGGTAAGATACAGGGAAGAATCGCTGATAAAACTCGGTCTTGAATACCTTCCAAGAAATTTCGGTACCCCGCTGCTCTAAAGCTCTCCTAATGTTCAACCACCAATTCTTTGCTATATCTTGCAATTGATGGCCAATTAGCTTGATCCTCTTCTCATCACTGTACTCCAACGAGTCGAATAGCATCTCAATATCTTCAAGCCAACTTTCGCACTCGATGGCATTCTCGGTACCTTTTAAAGTGGGAGGTCGAAAGGATTGGAATCGCTTCAGCAACGTCTCCATAGGGGTCGCCGTAACATCCATAAGATCTCCGGATGTACTCCCCTGCTCTGGCGCTGCTGGTCGTAGAGGTACGGCTGCTCTTCTAGGAGGCATATCTAATAATCCAACTGATTAGTAAACAAGATATACAACTGTCTCAGCCATCATCTAGTCAGTTACCTCTGATCTAGAATCGGTTCTGATTCAGTCAATCACATGCTGAAATTAATCAAATACCAAACAACATGTAATAGGAAAACAATAATCATGCTAGCACATCATCAAGCAAGGAAGAAGACTCGATCTACCCCGCTCATTCTATCCTATCTTAGTCTAAAGGAACTATCGGCTCTGATACCACCTGTTGTGGGGACCCGGGCTCTAAATCTTTTTTCTTGGGATTAAATGGATTGTTATTCTAAAATGTGGGTCAATTTTTCGCTTTTATATTTAAATCAAAATGTAACTAGACAAGCACAAGTTCTTTATTTAATTTACAACATACAAACATAAAATCTATGTCCTGTTCCGTATATCCTCAACTAACCAGTAATAAAATACAGTACATAACAAAAGACAACTACTGGTCCGTCTGCTAGGCCCGAGATCTCCACGCTAACACGATCATCTCTGTCTCGACCCAAATCCTGCCCCACCTGTTGTTATGCACACATACAGACATAACAACAGCCGGAAAACCGGTGAGAACACATCCCAGTATAAACATGTATACATGCAGTAAAACAATCTAAAACATGAAACATGCTGATATGAATGTCATTCATATATAATCATGAAATGCGAGCCTAATCATGTCTAGATGCGACTCGACTAAAACTCTAGGGATCCCGGTGTGAATAAGACGATCTATCACCTACCCTCCCAATCGGGGTGACGGTACGTCTTATTCCTAGACTTCGGCCTGATCTGTATCCACGTCTACAATAGGGGCGGTGATCTTCCCCTAAGCTGGGATAGAACCGAACATCTAGTAGTCTGCCTGATCTCCAGACTGCCCTATCTTAATGCATGAATACAAAATCTGTAAACAAGCATAATCATCTAATGCAATGTAACATGATCTGTAAACAAAGCATAATAAGAATTGAATACAAGTTCTAATAAACATCTAATGCAATGTAACATGATCTGTAAACAAAGCATAATAAGAATTGAATACAAGTTCTAATAAACATCTAATGCAATGTAACATGATCTGTAAACAAAGCATAATAAGAATTGAATACAAGATCTATAAACAATTCTATAATAATAATACCTATATCAAGATATAAACAATAAAACTCGTATGTGGTTTTGGTTGGGAAACTCAAATGTGATCTCATTTGAGTCGTGATTCCCCAAAACAAAACATGTATTATACCTTTCGTCGTAGAATTGCTGTTACAGTCGTGAAGATGAATCTGCAATAGAAATGACTCTAAACACTTCTACTTCTACTGAGAGCTCGTAGGAATGACTCTAAACTGAGACCTCGCGTCTCTATTTATAGACAATGATCGGAAGATCCGATCCACTTCGGACGCTCCGATCTGACACACTTCGGACGCTCCGAACTCACTTCGGACGTTCCGAATCCTGCATGTCTTCCACGTCTCTAGCCAACTGTCTCGGATGATCCGAACTACGATCGGTCGATCCGAACTCTGCATGCCATCCATGTGTCCAGCCACCTGGCTCGGACGCTCCGAACGCCGATCGGACGATCCGAACGCATCGGACGATCCGATCCTGGTTCGGTCCTTCCGGTCTCACCGAAATATAAATAATCCAACATTCTCGATATCGGTCAATCTAATCTCAATAGATATCATTTCTTATTTCTTATGGTTATGTACAATCTTCACAACATATCTATGAATTCGTACATGTCAATCATTGCTCTGGGCATTACATTTCTCCCCCTCTAAGACAGAAGTTCGTCCTCGAACTGAAGTAACCATACAAAGTATCTAAAACAGTTTGATAATCTAAAACTGAATACATACTCATATCATATAAATAACTCGGGGTGTTTCTGCCTCATGTTTTCTTCCGTTTCCCACGTCGCTTCCTCAATGCCATGTCGACTCCACTGAACTTTCACAAGTGGAATGGTCTTCGTTCTGAGCTGTTTGTCCTTTCGATCAAGAATCTGTATCGGTCGTTCTATATAGCTCAAGGTTTGATCAAGTTCAGCTTCGTTCGGTTGAATAACATGAGAAACATCTGGCATATATCTGCGTAACATTGATATATGAAATACGTCATGTATTCCGGATAAAGAAGGAGGAAGAGCAAGTCGATAAGCTCGATCGCCAATCTTTTCAAGAATCTCGTACGGACCAATGTATCGAGGAGATAGCTTCCCACGTTTGCCAAATCGCACAACGCCTCTAAAAGGAGAAATTTTCAAGAATACCCTATCTCCTACCTCAAATACTAACGGTCTACGTCTGATATTGGCGTACTTTGCTTGCCTATCCTGTGCTGTCTTCATTCTTTTCTGAATAACCTTTACCTTCTCAGTCATGTCACGAATCATATCTGGCCCAAGTTCTGGTACTTCTGAAACATCATCCCAATATAGCGGAGATCTGCACCTCTTGCCATACAAAGCTTCAAACGGTGCCATCTCAATGCTTGTTTGATAGCTATTATTGTACGAGAATTCGCAAAGAGGTAGGGAATCTTGCCAACTAATGCCAAAATCTAGCACGACGGCTCTCAACATATCCTCTAATGTCTGGATAGTCCGTTCTGACTGTCCGTCTGTCTGAGGATGGTAAGCAGTGCTAAGGTGTAAGGTCGTACCTAACGCCTGCTGTAAACTGTGCCAGAAGTGTGAAGTGAATCGTGGATCACGATCTGATACGATAGACTTCGGCACTCCATGCAATCTGACTACCTCACGAATATAAATCTCCGCCATCTGATCCTGTCTATACGTCATTCTATAAGGGATGAAACAAGCAGATTTGGTCAATCTGTCAATAATGACCCAAATCGCATCGCAACCTCTGGATGATCGAGGTAACTTCGTCACGAAATCCATGGAAATGTGGTCCCATTTCCATTCTGGAATGGATAAACTCTGAAGTAAACCCCCCGGCTTCTTCCTCTCGGCCTTCACCTGTTGGCAGTTCAAGCATTTAGACACAAATTCGGCAATGTCTGACTTCATTTGCTTCCACCAGAACTGTGTCTTCAAGTCATTGTACATCTTTCTGCCACCAGGATGGATGCTGAACCGACTACAATGTGCCTCCGTCAGAATCTGCTGTCTCAAATCTGCAACATCTGGCACAACTAGACGGTTATTCACGTACAACACATGATCTCGTACCTGATATTCTGATACATGCCCTGATCTGACCATTTGGATTGATCTTTGCACATTCTGATCAGTTCTTTGTGCTTCCTTAATCCTCATAATCAAATTGGGCTCAACTTGGATCGTAAAGAGTCGTAGTGGCTTACTATCTGTATCAAATTCTAATCCAGACATACAGCAATTTTCAACTAACTTGTTAACACCTATCGTCGATAAGGACAAAGAACATACCTTACGACTCAAGGCATCGGCTGCTGCATTTGACTTTCCTGGATAATATTTGATTTCACAGTCAAAGTCTTTCAGAAGATCTAGCCATCTACGTTGCCTCATATTCAATTCTGATTGAGAAAATAGGTACTTTAAGCTCTTGTGATCGGAAAAGATCTCAAATTTCTCGCCATAGAGATAATGACGCCAAATCTTTAATGCAAACACGATAGCCGCCAATTCAAGATCATGAATGGGGTATCGAACTTCATGTGGCTTCAATTGTCTCGAGGCGTATGCGATCACATGACCTCGCTGCATAAGAACACATCCCAAACCTCTATGAGAAGCATCACAATATACAACAAAATCACCTGTACCTGAAGGTATCGTCAATACTGGAGCACTGGTCAGCCTTTTCTTCAATTCAACAAAGCTAGACTCACACTCCTCTGACCAAACAAATGGTGCATTCTTTTGTGTTAATTGAGTTATTGGTTTTGCAATACTGGAGAAATCTTTGATAAATCTTCTGTAGTATCCGGCTAAGCCCATGAAACTGCGTATTTCTGGTACAGAAGTCGGTCTCGACCAACTAATCACAGCTTCCACTTTACTCGGATCAACAGAAATACCATTTCCAGAAATGATATGTCCTAAGAAGACAACTCTATTCAACCAAAACTCACACTTTGACAATTTAGCATACAGTCGTTCGTTTCTCAACGTCTGCAACACAATTCTGAGATGCTCTGCATGCTCATTTCTGTTCTTCGAATACACCAAAATGTCATCAATGAAGACAATCACAAATTCATCTAGATATCTCTGAAACACTTGGTTCATCAAGCCCATAAATACCGCAGGAGCATTTGTTAAACCAAAAGGCATGACAATAAATTCGTAATGTCCATACCTGGTTCGAAACGCTGTCTTTGGTATGTCTATATCTCGAACTCTGAGCTGATGATAACCAGAACGTAAATCAATCTTAGAATAGACCGAGGATCCCTGCAACTGATCAAATAGGTCATCGATCCTAGGCAAAGGATATTTATTCTTGATCGTTGCCTTGTTCAACTGCCGGTAATCGATACACAACCGCATCGACCCATCTTTCTTTCGCACGAACAGCACCGGAGCGCCCCAAGGAGATACACTAGGTCTGATATATCCCTTGGCTAGAAGATCTTCTAATTGTGCTTTCAATTCTTTGAGTTCGATGGGTGCCATCCTATATGGAGCTCTCGAAATAGGTACGGTACCTGGCGCAAGTTCAATGCTGAAATCTACCTCACGAACCGGAGGTAATCCTGGGATCTCATCTGGAAAAATATCTGGAAATTCCCGTACTACTGGCAGATCTGCCAATGCCGGGCTCGACTTCTGCATATCTACAGCATAAACAAAGAAACCATCCGCTCCTTTCTGTAACAGTCTGTTCATAGTAAGAGCCGAAATCAAGGGAATCCGAGATCTGGAACCCTTCCCGTAGAATTTCCACTCGTCTGTCATCTCGGGTCTGAATCTGACAATCTTGTGGAAACAATCCACGGTGGCTCTGTACTTCGTTAGCATGTCAATACCGACTATACAATCAAAATCAGCTAGACCCAACACTATACAATCTAGGTCAATCTCATGCCCTTCAAACTGTAGAATGCAATGTCTAACCGTAGTTACAGATATTAATCCACTTCCCAACGGAGAATTAATCGACACCACATCTAACAAAGACTCAACAGGCAATGAATGCAACAATGCAAATCGTTCTGAGATGAATGTATGCGATGCACCTGTATCTATCAAGATATAAGCAGGATAACCATAAAGAGAGCAGTTACCTGCTATCACATCATCTGGTGCATCTTGTGCTTGCTCTTCTGTCAATGCAAACACTTGGGCTTGTTGCCTCGGAGGTTGAGTCACCGTCTGACTACCTCGGCCTCTGGGTGGAGTCGGTGCTGGTGGAGGCTGAAAAGAGTGAACCGATGATGCCTGCCGCTCAAACTGAGGTACTGAACCGGATGCTCTTCCACTCTGGCCTTGCTGTACACCTCTCTGTGGACAGACTTTGGCAAAATGCCCCGGTTTCCTACAAATGTTGCATCGGCCTGTAACTCCTTGGCACTGTTCAGTCGCATGCCTACCTCCACAATTATTGCAATATACACCTGAAGTCCTTGAACTTTGATCAAAACCAGTCTGTCTTGATCCGCTGGAGCTGGATGAACTGCTCCCAGGTCGCTTAAACTGCTTCCCCTTCGCCTTCAACTGTTCTTTGCGTCCACTACCACTACCACCACTTTCGAATCGAGGAGGAGGAACTTGGGATGGAGGTAGTGGCGGTCTCGGACTCGGTGCAACATACGGAGCACTCCGTTGTCTAAGCAATCCTGCTTCAGCTCCTTTGGCACGATTCAATGCATCCGAGAAGTTATCGGGTCTCCCAGTATTGACCAATGTAAAGATATCTGGATTCAGGCCATTTATAAACTGATCCGCCATGGCCTCGTCATTTCCTGAAACATGGGGTGCAAAACGAAGCAAAGAAGAGAATTTAGCAACATACTCCTCAATGTTCAATGGCCCTTGCCTCAGGTTTGCGAATTCAGCGCCTTTATCTTTACGGTAAGATACAGGGAAGAATCGCTGATAAAACTCGGTCTTGAATACCTTCCAAGAAATTTCGGTACCCCGCTGCTCTAAAGCTCTCCTAATGTTCAACCACCAATTCTTTGCTATATCTTGCAATTGATGGCCAATTAGCTTGATCCTCTTCTCATCACTGTACTCCAACGAGTCGAATAGCATCTCAATATCTTCAAGCCAACTTTCGCACTCGATGGCATTCTCGGTACCTTTTAAAGTGGGAGGTCGAAAGGATTGGAATCGCTTCAGCAACGTCTCCATAGGGGTCGCCGTAACATCCATAAGATCTCCGGATGTACTCCCCTGCTCTGGCGCTGCTGGTCGTAGAGGTACGGCTGCTCTTCTAGGAGGCATATCTAATAATCCAACTGATTAGTAAACAAGATATACAACTGTCTCAGCCATCATCTAGTCAGTTACCTCTGATCTAGAATCGGTTCTGATTCATTAAATCACATGCTGAAATTAATCAAATACCAAACAACATGTAATAGGAAAACAATAATCATGCTAGCACATCATCAAGCAAGGAAGAAGACTCGATCTACCCCGCTCATTCTATCCTATCTTAGTCTAAAGGAACTATCGGCTCTGATACCACCTGTTGTGGGGACCCGGGCTCTAAATCTTTTTTCTTGGGATTAAATGGATTGTTATTCTAAAATGTGGGTCAATTTTTCGCTTTTATATTTAAATCAAAATGTAACTAGACAAGCACAAGTTCTTTATTTAATTTACAACATACAAACATAAAATCTATGTCCTGTTCCGTATATCCTCAACTAACCAGTAATAAAATACAATACATAACAAAAGACAACTACTGGTCCGTCTGCTAGGCCCGAGATCTCCACGCTAACACGATCATCTCTGTCTCGACCCAAATCCTGCCCCACCTGTTGTTATGCACACATACAGACATAACAACAGCCGGAAAACCGGTGAGAACACATCCCAGTATAAACATGTATACATGCAGTAAAACAATCTAAAACATGAAACATGCTGATATGAATGTCATTCATATATAATCATGAAATGCGAGCCTAATCATGTCTAGATGCGACTCGACTAAAACTCTAGGGATCCCGGTGTGAATAAGACGATCTATCACCTACCCTCCCAATCGGGGTGACGGTACGTCTTATTCCTAGACTTCGGCCTGATCTGTATCCACGTCTACAATAGGGGCGGTGATCTTCCCCTAAGCTGGGATAGAACCGAACATCTAGTAGTCTGCCTGATCTCCAGACTGCCCTATCTTAATGCATGAATACAAAATCTGTAAACAAGCATAATCATCTAATGCAATGTAACATGATCTGTAAACAAAGCATAATAAGAATTGAATACAAGTTCTAATAAACATCTAATGCAATGTAACATGATCTGTAAACAAAGCATAATAAGAATTGAATACAAGTTCTAATAAACATCTAATGCAATGTAACATGATCTGTAAACAAAGCATAATAAGAATTGAATACAAGATCTATAAACAATTCTATAATAATAATACCTATATCAAGATATAAACAATAAAACTCGTATGTGGTTTTGGTTGGGAAACTCAAATGTGATCTCATTTGAGTCGTGATTCCCCAAAACAAAACATGTATTATACCTTTCGTCGTAGAATTGCTGTTACAGTCGTGAAGATGAATCTGCAATAGAAATGACTCTTAACACTTCTACTTCTACTGAGAGCTCGTAGGAATGACTCTAAACTGAGACCTCGCGTCTCTATTTATAGACAATGATCGGAAGATCCGATCCACTTCGGACGCTCCGATCTGACACACTTCGGACGCTCCGAACTCACTTCGGACGTTCCGAATCCTGCATGTCTTCCACGTCTCTAGCCAACTGTCTCGGATGATCCGAACTACGATCGGTCGATCCGAACTCTGCATGCCATCCATGTGTCCAGCCACCTGGCTCGGACGCTCCGAACGCCGATCGGACGATCCGAACGCATCGGACGATCCGATCCTGGTTCGGTCCTTCCGGTCTCACCGAAATATAAATAATCCAACATTCTCGATATCGGTCAATCTAATCTCAATAGATATCATTTCTTATTTCTTATGGTTATGTACAATCTTCACAACATATCTATGAATTCGTACATGTCAATCATTGCTCTGGGCATTACACAACTGGTGCCCAATCAATTTAATCCGGCGCTCATCACTGTACTCCAGTGAATCAAACAGCAACTCTATGCTACCTAACCAACTCTCACACTCGACTGATGTCTCAGTACCTTTCAGAGTGGGTGGTTTGAATGACTGAAACCTCTTCAGCAAGGTTTCCATTGGAGTCGGTGTTACATCCATTGGAAGATTCGATGTACTACCATGTTCTGGGATTCGTCTAGGAGGCATATCTGAAACTCAAGAGGATTAATAACTCAATCCAACACATCTGTTTCAATTCAATCTCCCTCCCGATCATCTTACTGCTGATCGAGAATCAGTTCAGATTCGTTCCCAATAATACATATTACAAAATCAAATCAGATAAGCCAAGTAACATGTATTATATACAGCAGTAAAGAATGCTAGCAATCATAAGCAAGGAAAGAAACACATTCTACCCCGCTCACTAGCTTCTATCTCAATCTCAAGAATCTACAGTTCTAGTACCTACAGCTCTGATACCACCTGTTGTGGGGACCCGGACGCTAATCACGATCTTAATCATCATTGGGACTAATTAATCAATTATAAAACAGGGTCTAAATTTTTTTTTTAAAATACAAAGCGGAAACGTAATGTAATTAACTCAAATTACATATTAACATGAACATACACTTCTTGTGTTATCTACACAATTAAACTAGGTTCAACTATAAATCAAAGCTGAATCCTAAGTTGCTTCGAAGCCCGGATGTCCACGCTATCTAATCTTCTCTCATCCTCCTCTTGACCTTGATCCAGCCCCACCTGTTGTCATGCACACATACAAAACAAGACAACAGCCGGATAACTCCGGTGAGATATAAATATCCCAGTAAAAACAATGTAAACATGCAGTCATATAAAAGCATATACGAAAGCATATATAAGAAGTATTCATAACATGTCTCAAATCAGAACCATAAATTCATATCAAACATTCAATAATCGTGAATGGCATAAACAATGTAAATCAACATGTCATATCAGACTCAACTCAACCGACGCGTCGTCTCAGACTCGACTCCACTGACATGTCGTCTCAGACTCGACTCAACTCTATCCTAGGGATCCCGATGTCTGGATATAGGTATTATATCGAATCTCAGTCGATAGGAATGAATCAATCCCTAAACGGCATCGATATAATTATTATCTCCAGTGTCTGGGCGAATCAGCCGCAGAATTGACGACTCAGTCAATAACCTGACGAATCAGCCAGTAATTAGGCGAATCAGCCAATAATCAGACAACTCAGCCTGTAATTAAGCGAATCAGCTTAAGTTTAGACGATTCAGTCAATCACCAGACGAATCAGCCGGTGACTAGGCGAATCAGCCTATAATGGACGAATCAGACAATAACCCGATGAATCAGCCGGTGACTAGGCGAATCAGCCTATGACTCAACGACTCAGTAATCAATGCATACAGTCAGTATCTAAGCAAATCAATCAATGACTAGCAAATCAGCAGTCATTACATGCAGTGTCTATAAGTCAATAGACAACAAACATCAATCTCATCAATTACAAGAATCAATGTAATAAACTAAGTATGTGATTTAGGGAAACTCGAGTCAAACCTTCCTCGAGTTGTGCAATCCCAACTCAACATTAATTTATACCTTTCTTTCTGTTATTCTGACTTTGTCGAAGTCTCGAACCCCAAGCCTGTCAATACTCAATCTGACAAGAACAATATCGAGGAGTATAATATCAATACACCACTCGAATCAAATCTGTTCTGCTCATACTTAACCTAATTCAATATCGATGGCATAACGGTATAATATCAATATACCCAACAATACCATATCAATCAGATATTAATTCTAATATCTCCTACTCAATAACAACTCAATTCTGATATCAACTCGACTCCAAAAATCATAACAATTTCATATGGTATTTGTTCCTCAGTCAGGTTTCGATTATACGATGTCTAATATGCCAAGAACATCATATATGAACCATATCAGATTCTGACAATGCCATAATTTCAAATCATATCACAACATAATAAATCGGACGGACGGATTTCTCACAAAAGGCGTAATGATTTTCAACACATATACAAGAACCTTTTCTCGATTCTTTTCTTTTCTTTTCCCTGAAGGAAGCAACGTATATATGTATATATATCCTAAGTTGCATGTTTCAGCAACGTGTCTTCTTTTCACCACTTTCAGGCGGTGCTCGGGCGGTAAGAAAGTACCGCTCGAGCGCGGCACTTTCTGCCCGGCTACTTGGCTTATCATGCATTGGCGCTCGAGCGGTAATATTCTACCGCTCGGGCGCCACATCTTCTGCCCGAGACACATTGCTGTTGAACATGGGCGCTCGGGCGGTTAGAAACTACCGCTCGGGCGCCACTAGTTCTGTCCAATTTTGTAAAATTCATCTACTTGGCCCCGTTCGGTCTCGGCATAATGCGTCTATAATCATATCAGATTACGTTAATCATCTCAGATTACGTTAATCAAATTCTCGGGCATTACAGTATGTGTGCATGACAACAGGTGGGGCTGGATCAGGGACAAGATGAGAAAGAGGCTGGACTAGATAGCGTGGTGATTCCGGACTTACTGTAGATTTGTTTTATTACTTGAACTTAGTAACTAAACCTTAGACTGAGGTTGTACAGTATTGTACTTTTCTACTGACTTGTAGTTGTTATACAGAGATGTATATTAATTAGATTCCATTACCTTCCGCATTTATATTTTAACAAGAAAATTTTTTTTAGACCCTGTTTATCAGAACTGATAATTAAATCCCAACGATGATTAAGAAGATGATTAGCGTCCGGGTCCGCACAAAAGGTCACAAGCATGTTCACCAACTCTTCAAGGCTTGGCTCAAGCTTGTTCATATTGAAATTCACCACAAAAGGATCAAACGAGCTTGGCAGTTACAACAGTAGCACGTCGGTGGTCAACTCCGAAGGCAAGATCAAATCCATGCCAACAAGCTTATCCACGAGCCCAATCAACTTTAGGCCATGCTCATGGATCGAAGCCCCATCTCGCATGCGTAAAGTGATGAGCTCCTTGACTGTGGCATGCCTTAGAAGCCGAGTCTGCTCACCAAAGAGCTCCTTGAGGTGCATATGAATGTCAGCAGCATTCTTAGCATCCTCGAATCGCCTCTGCAACTCATCGTTCATCGAAGCCTGCATATAACACCTCGCCTTCAAGTAATGGTCGCACCAATCCTTGTAGGTATGCAATTCCTCAGGAGTGCAGCTAGTCGGAGCCTCAGCAGGGGGCGACTCAGTCAGTGTTTATGCAATTTTCTCCGAGTTCAAGACAATCTTTAGATTTCTTAGCCAAGTGATATAGTTAGGTCCGGTTAGAACGTGTTTTTCGAGAATAACGGAAAACGGGTTGCGAATTGATGACATTGTCAAAGATTTGTACTGAAAAGTAAAACAGATAAATGTTAATGACTATTTTAAAATATTTAATAAGATATAAAGTTTGGACTTTTACTTTATAAATTATCGCTCCCACTGTTTTGACATTTTCACTACCCTCTAGTGAAAACGGGAAACATTTTCCTCAGCAGGTACATAAGGTCCAATTAGCGAATTGTGATCCCGAATAATATCGGCCAATCACAATTCCTAAAAGGTAGTTTCCAATTGCATCGCCATGCAACCCTCTATGTAAACTTTTGTCTCACGTTTGATTAGGACCCAATAATATGACATCGTTCATCTTTACGTGTCAAGCCTAACCCATCGATATTGAACCTTAATGGACGGTCGCCATGAGTTCCCTCAATAATATGAGCCGAAATCATGGGAGTTCCACGTAGTTCACATCACTATGTCAATGGATGTCACAGCTTTCCGGTACCCAGGGCCCCCTCAATAATATGAGCCGAGCCCCGAGTACGGTTAGCGTTCAACATGCACCCATTGTCGATGGAAGACAAGGAAATTATAAACAAATTTATAATTCCCCTTTTCGGACTTGATATTAATTTTGAATCTTATTCAAAATGAGGGTTTTTTAATTTTGAAAGGTCTCATCATTAATTTTATTTTAAAAGCTCGCCATGTTTGATCGTATGTTTGCCGGATTCATGCAACTTTGTTATTATCATAATAATAACGCACATACTCATTATTTATAACATATCATGCATATATTATAAATAGAAAACAAGACAAGGATGATCAATTGCCCCAATACTAATGGCCCGTGTGAGCTAAACACGAGCCTAGGTCCAATCCTAGGGTAAATGCACGGGATGCAATGCAAATATTACATTAGCTTCCAATATTTACATGTCTTAGATCTTCATAATCATCATGGCCACCATCTTCCAATCTTGATCATCCACTATTCTAATATTTACAAATAAATATCCATGGCACATAGGGATACATCTCATGGAGGGTGGGAACGGGCCATAAACCAAGCCCACTTTATAAATTGATAATTATTACAATCATTCAACATCAAATATCCTAGCATACACCTAGCAAATGGGGCTTGGGCTTTTGATCATCCTTCATGCATAATATCACATATCATACACCATCAATTAATTATCACAATAATTAATTGATCCAATATTATATATCTTGATCCAATCACTAACCGCCACAATTATAAATTAAATTAACTAAGTATACAAACACCTTTGTCTACTTTCAAATTAATTTATTTATAATCGAATTTCTTATAAATCACAATTTACTATAAATAATTAAAGTCACACTTCAATTATTTATTTTATGAGAAAATATAAATGAAACAATTGTAAATTTAAACTTAAGGGCCCAAAACACACTTTTCACCAAAAATACTTTGGCCCATTTAAATTTCACAAAATATATGTTGACCATCTAATGGCCCAACAACTCAAGGCCCATAACACTAAGATTGTCCAAAACATTTTTGGAAACCCTAGTCGTCATCACCGTCGCCGGAGCTCCGTCGCCGAATTTCGGCAACAAAAAATTTTTTTTTTTATTTTTTTATTTTAAAAACTGAAACTTTCGGGCAGCCCGAAGGCTGCCCCATTTGCTGCCCGAAATTCTCGGGCAGCCCGAGATTTCACGGGCAGCAACATGCTGCCCGAAATTTTTTTTTTTGTTTTTGCTTCAAAAATTTCGGCCTTCTCATATCCTTGCACCAAAAATTTCTCAAGCGGTTAGAAATCGATCTCAACATAATATTACGTAAATATTACACAAAAACCGTAACCTTAGCTCGGATACCACTTGAAAGCGGACTGGTTACGGTGGCCAGAAGCGCAACGGAAGTCAAAAATTTTAAATTTAAGCATGAAATTTTCGGCCACCTCATTTTTGTGCAAGATTTACATTTTAAACACCATAACATACATAGGGTGTAAGGAAGTTATTACCTATCAACCTCACAAGGTTGATGATGGCACCAACTTAGTTGACAAGCAACTAAGCTCTTCGAAGGGATGACAATCTACAAGTTCTCCTCCTCCTTCAAAATAAGGCCCACCACTAGCAAGGTAAAACCCCTTTTGATTTGCACTAGAAAAATCAAGAGGATTTTTCAATGAGAAGTTTTTTATTCTCCAACACTTGAAGAACAAAACAAGAAAAATTGAGAGAATTTTGGTGTCAAAATTTCGGCCAAGGAGAGAGACAAGGAAGAGTGAAGTGTGTTCTTGATTGTGGGAAAAGTGGAAAAATTGTCTAGCATGCCATGCATTTTTTTATTCAAAAATAATCCACACCCCTTCACCTCCCAAGCATGCAAACCCTAGTGGGCTTGCATCTTTTGCAAGGCCCATGGACTTTTAATTGTCTCAAACATTTTTTGAGCCCAACTAGACTTTACTTGATTTTACTCAAGCCCACTAGTTAAATAATTATTTTCAATTGGGCTCTACAAGACCCAATGTTATTTAATTAATCCAACACTTGAATTAATTAATTATTTGGACTCTACTAGGCCCACTAGTGTCTAATTAATTCAACACTTGAATTAATTTAATTAAGTCCATAATAATGTTTATGAAAATCACAATTTTCAAATACATTATTTACTTGGCCAAATTTTAATCTAGGAACATTTCCATTAATTAAAATTTATATTTCTCTCATAGAAGTCATACTTCTATTTTTTTTACGCTTATAAACACATTTATAATCCGTTCAACACATTGAACTATTTTACTTCTCATCGGGATTTACAAAGCTAGTACTTGTGTGTCCCTCAATGGTTCATTGATACAACTAGTCGTGGGTTCACATCTCCATGTGATTCGGACTAAAAATGTCCTTATTCGAGCATACCCCAATTGCTCCATTCTTACTTATCAACTCCTTGATAATAAGAACGTCAGAACTCAAGTCTGATAGTACCCAACCAATCACGTTAAACGCCTAGCAGCATCGCTTACGTGATTCCCTAGGTATCACATGATAGTGCCTGCAAGAACCATTCAATTATGGTTAGCGTACAGTACGGTCCCTTCAACTCATATATCCCGATCGATTCGACAACTATTGGTTTATCGAGAGTTGTCAATGAATCGATACTATGTGTCATGTTGTGGTTGCATCGATGGTGTAATCTATGAAACCCCTTTCATAATTACCACCATACTCTGATCAGAGATTTCAACCCACACATACATGAAAAACACATAGGATATCCATACCCGTAGGTAAGCGGTGAATCCCGGCTACAATGCATCGACTCCTATATGTTTCGCCGTAACACCCAACCTTGCCACCTGATGACCACACAAGAGTCGGTAAACAAGTCAAAGTGAAACGCTAGCACATAGAGTCTCAATGTTGTCCCGGGTCATAAGGACTAATTGTGTACAACCATAAACTAGGACTTTTCCACTCGATAAGTGAGAACCACTTGGAAAGTCCTTTATAGAGGGTTGTTCAGTGCACTCTAAAAGGAGCACCTATCTGCATGCTCGGACATCACAATGTCCCCTACCAATGAAACATGGTACTCACATCGCAGATACTAGTCTCTAACTCGAGCGGCCTTTATCCTTCTTAGTGGCGGCTGAATCGACTAGGAACGGTTTAGAATATATAGTATTCCAAATATGAGTTTCATGATACTCATCATATGAGCATCTCATATTCTTTCTACTATTTGTATATTCAAGGACTTTATCTATGCAACTAGCATGGGTATAAAGATAAAGATGCGCCAAATTAATAAATTCAAATATTATTAAAATAAAGATCGTTTATACAAAGAGTTTCATCGTGAAGAGTCGGCCAACACTTGGCTCGACGTGCACCTACTCTAACAATTTGTATATTCAAGGACTTTATCTATGCAACTAGCATGGGTATACAGATAAAGATGTGCCAAAACAATAATTTCAAATATAATTAAAATAAAGATCGTTTATACATAGAGTTTCATTGTGAACACTCGGCCAACACTTGGCTCGACGGGCACCTACTCTAACAATCTACCACTTGCACTAGAGCCAACTACCCATATGCTTCAAACCCATTGATTCGCGATGCTTCTCGAATAATGGTCCAGGCAAAGGCTTAGTTAGAGGATCAGCAACATTATCTGCGGAGTCGACTTTGTCAATCATGACATCTCCTCTTTCCACGATCTCTCTGAGGATGTGGTACTTTCTCAATATGTGTTTAGACTTCTGATGAGACCTAGGCTCCTTTGCTTGAGCAATGGCTCCCGTGTTGTCACAAAACACCGGGACAAGAGCAACTCCATTAGGAATGACGCCCAACTCTTGGACGAAATTCCTTATCCAAAATGCCTCCTTTGCTGCAGCTAATGCAGCAATATATTCTGCTTCAGTGGTGGAATCCGCAGTGCTGTCTTGCTTGGAACTCTTCCAAGAGACAACAGCGCCATTGAGCATGAATATGAATCCAGAGGTTGACTTCGAGTCATCAATATCGCTTTGGAAGCTAGAGTCGGTATAGCCTTCCAATTTCAGTTCTCCACCCCCATAGACCCAGAACAATTTATTGGTCCTTCTCAAATACTTGAGGATGTCTTTCACAGCTTTCCAGTGTGGAAGACCAGGGTTGGATTGATATCTACTCACTACATTTAGTGCAAAGGCCGCGTCAGGACGTGTAGATATCATTCCATACATGATGCTACCAATCGCATATGCATAAGGAATGCTGGTCATCGCCGCTATCTCTGCATCAGTCTTGGGAGACATAGACTTGGATAGGGACACGCCATGACACATTGGTAGATGTCCTCTCTTAGACTCATTCATCGAGAACCGCTTCACGATGGTATCAATGTATGTGGACTGGGTGAGACCAAGCAATCTTTTTTATCTATGTCTATAGATCTGTATTCCTAATACAAAAGATGTTTCACCCAAGTCCTGCATCGAGAACTTACTCGCTAACCATATCTTAGTTGATTGCAACATTCCTACATCATTCCCAATGAGTAGAATGTCATCAACATACAACACTAGGAATGTCACAGCACTCCCACTAACCTTCTTATACACACATGGTTCCTCAGGATTCTTAGCAAAACCAAACTCTTTGATAGTACTATCGAATCTGAGGTTCCAACTCCTAGATGTCTGCTTTAGACCATAAATAGATCTTTGAAGTTTGCATACGATATGCTCACTTCCGATAGATGTAAACCCTTCGGGTTGACACATGTAAATCTCTTCCTTAATATCCCCATTAAGAAAAGCTGTCTTAACATCCATCTGCCATATCTCATAGTCATACCATGCAGCTATGGCTAGCAAAATTCTTATGGACTTGAACATTGCGACTGGAGAAAAGGTTTCTTCAAAGTCAACTCCTTGTCTTTGTGTATATTCTTTTGCTACCAATCGTGCTTTGAAGGTCAATACCTTCCCATCCGCCCCAAGTTTCCTCTTGTAAATCCATTTACACCCTATGGGAACAGTTCCCTCAGGTGGATCCACAAGATTCCACACTTGGTTCGAATGCATGGAATTCATCTCAGATTCCATTGCTTCAAGCCACTTGGATGAATCGGCATCAGATAACGCTTCCTTGAAGGTCCTTGGATCAAATCCAAGGTTAGGCTCATCATGGCCCTCTTCCAGAAGCAGACCATACCTCATAGGTGGTCTCGAGACTCTCTCGGATCTTCTAGGAGCTTGTATCTCCTCCCTTGGCTCTTCGGGTGTGGGTTCTACAATTGTGGGTGTCTCTCGAACTTCTTCGATTTCTGTCATCTCTCCTTTTCTATTCAATAGAAATTCCCTTTCCAGAAAGGTTGAATTCCTAGAAACAAACACCTTTGTTTCTTGGGGATGATAGAAATAATATCCAGCTGAATTCCTTGGATATCACACAAAGTAACATAAAATGGATCGACAGTCCAATTTATCTCCCACTACCTGCTTCACATAAGCAGGGCACCCCCATATTCTAAAATATGAATATTTGGGTGGCTTACCCATCAATATCTCATATGGAGTCTTGTCAACTGCCTTTGAATGGACATTGTTCAACAACAGTGCCGCTGTCTCAAGCGCATATCCCCAAAAGGATGGCGGCAACTCCGTGAACCCCATCATAGACCGAACCATGTCCATCAAAGTCCGGTTACGACGCTCCGAAACACCATTCAACTGTGGTGTAGCGGGCGGAGTCCACTGCGAGAGAATCCCATTCTCCCTTAGATACTCTTGGAACTCGGCACTCAAGTACTCACCACCCCGATCCGATCGAAGTGTCTTGATGCTTCGTCCCAACTGATTCTCTACTTCACTTCTGAATTCTTTGAACCTTTCAAAAGCTTCAGATTTGTATTTCATCAAATACATATACCCATACCTCGAGAAACCATCGGTAAAGGTGATGAAGTAGGCATGTCCATGCTTAGTGGTGATGCTAAGCGGACCGCACACATCGGTATGGATCAAATCCAATAACCCTTTGGCTCGCTCCACATGGCCCTTAAATGGAATTTTGGTCATCTTTCCTTTTAGACAGGATTCACAAGTCGTGAGAGCATTAATATCAGACATATCAAACATGCCAACTCCAACTAGCTTGTTAATCCTTCTTAAGGAAATATGTCCTAATCGAGCATGCCATAATTGTGCCAAATTTAGAGTATCTTGTTTTCTCTTGTTTGTTGTTGTTATCGCTTGGACATTGTTTAGTGGAATATCTTTCAATTTTAAGTTATAGAGATCGTTTTCAAGTTCCCCGGTACCAACTAAACATTCATTCTTGTAAATGTTGCAAACACCTTTGCTAAATAAACAAGAAAATCCATCTTTGTCCAACATAGAAATGGAAATAATGTTTTTCACCAAGTCGGGTACAAACAAAACATCTCTCAAAATTAACTTAAAATCATTGTTCAAAAGCAAGTAAACATCTCCTACGGCCTTGGCAGCAACCCTTGCTCCATTGCCCATCCTCAAAAAGGTCTCACCTTTTCTAAGTCTTCTACTTCTTCCCATCACCTGCAAATCATTACAGAGATGTGAGCCACAGCCGGTATCCACTACCCAAGAAGTAGAGTTAATTGAAATGTTTACTTCAATATAGAACATACCGTTTCCAGAACCCTTCTGTGCAAGATATTCCCTGCAGTTACGCCTCCAATGTCCAGGCTTCTTGCAGTAATGATAAACGTCAACAGTCTTGTTAGCCTTCACTGGTGTGGCTACCACAACAGGACTCGGAGCTTGCCTCTTCGAGGGCACATTCTTCTTGGGACGTTGGAAAGAACGCTTCTTTCCCTTCCCACTTGGATCGGTCTTCGTACCAGATGAAGAACCCTCATAAAGAACCGACTTCTCTTTCTTGATAGTGGACTCAAAAGTCACAAGAATATTCACCAACTCCTCAAGGGTCGGCTCCATCTTGTTCATATTGAAATTCACCACAAAAGGATCAAACGAGCTAGGCAGGGACAACAGCAACACGTCGGTGGTCAACTCCGAAGGCAAGATCAAATCCATGCCAACGAGTTTGTCCACGAGCCCAATCAACTTTAGGCCATGCTCATGGACCGAGGCCCCATCTCGCATGCGTAAAGTGATGAGCTCCTTGACTGTGGCATGCATAAGAGGCCGAGTCTGCTCACCAAAGAGCTCCTTGAGGTGCATATGAATGTCAGCAGCATTCTTTGCATCCTCGAAACGCCTCTGCAGCTCATCGTTCATAGAAGCCTGCATATAACACCTAGCCTTCAAGTCATGGTCACACCAATCCTTGTAGGTCTGCAATTCCTCAGGAGTGCAGCTAGTCGGAGCCTCAGCAGGGGGCGACTCAGTCAGTGTATATGCAATTTTCTCCGAGTTCAAGACGATCTTTAGATTTCTCAGCCAAGTGATATAGTTAGGTCCGGTTAGAACGTGTTTTTCGAGTTTGGCAGAAAGTGGATTGCGAATTGAAGACATTGTCAAATTTTGTACTGAAAAGTAAAACAGATAATGACTATTTTAAAATATTTAATAAGATATAAAGTATGGACTTTAACTTTATAAATATTTACTCCCACTGCTTTGACATCTTTCACTACCCTCTAGTGAAAACGGGAAACTCCTTTCCTCAGTAGGTACGTAAGGTCCAATTAGCGAATTATGATCCCGAATAATATCAGCCAATCACAATTCCTAAAAGGTAGTTTCCAATTGCATCACAATCCAACCCTTAACGTAAAATTTTGTCTCACGTTTGATTAGGACCCAATATTGACGTCGTTCATCTTTACGTGTCAAGCCTTACCCATCGATGTTGAACCTTAATGGACGGTCGCCATGAGTTCCCTCAATTATCTGAGCCGAAGTCATGGGAGTTCCACGTAGTTCAGATCACAATGTCAAATGGATGTCACAGCTTTCCGGTACTAAGGGCCCCCCCAATAATATGAGCCGAGCCCCGAGTACGGGTAGCGATTCGTCATGCACCCATTTGTCGATGGAAGACAAGGAAATTATAAACAAATTTATAATTCCCCTTTTCGGGCTTGATATTAATTTTGAATCTTATTCAAAATGAGGGTTTTTAATTTTGAAAGGTCTCATCATTAATTTTATTTAAAAGCTCGCCATGTTTGATCGTATGTTTGCCGGATTCATGCACCTTTGTTATTATCATAATAATAACGCACATACTCATTATTTATAACATATCATGCATATATTATAAACAGTAAACAAACAAGGATGATCAATCGCCCCAATACTAACGGAGCGTGTGAGCTAAACACGGGCCTAGGTCCAATCCTAGGGAAATGCACGGGATGCAAATGCAACTATTACATAAGCTTCCAATGTTTACATGTCTTCGATCTTCATAATCATCATGGCCACCATCTTCCAATCTTGATCATCCACTATACTAATATTTACAAATAAATATCCATGGGAAATAGGGATACATCTCATGGGGTGGGAACGGGCCATAAACCAAGCCCACATTATAAATTGATAATTATTACAATCATTCAACACAAAATATCCTAGAATACACCTAGCAAATTGGGCTTGGGCTTTTGATCATCCTTCATGCATAATATCACATATCATACACCATCAATTAATTATCACAATAATTAATTGATCCAATATTATATATCTTGATCCAATCACTAACCGCCACGATTATAAACTAAATTAACAAAGTATACAAACACCTTTGTTTACTTTCCAATTAATTTATTTATAACCGAATTTCTTGTAAATAACCATTTACTATAAATAATTAAAGTCCAACTTAAATTATTTATTTCATGAGAAAATATTTGCAACTTTTGTAATTTTAAACTTAAGGGCCCAAAAACTCATTTTTCACCAAAAACGTTTTGGCCCATTTAAAATTCACAAATATGTTAGCCATCCAATGGCCCAACAAATCAAGGCCCATGACACTTGGATATTTCAAAACACCTTTTGAAAACCCTAGTCGTCATTACAGTCGCCGGAGCTCCGTCGCCGGATTCCGGCAACAAAAAAATTTTTTTTTTTAAATTGATGGGGCTGTTCGGGCAGCCCCTCGGGCTGCCCTAGCTGCCCGAAATGGGCAGCCCCTTGGGCAGCCCGAGCTGCCCGACACGGGCAGCAACGTGCTTCCCGAAATTTCCACAAAAAGCCTTGGTATTTTGTTGCAAAAAAATACACTCATGCGGTTAGAAATCGATCTCAACATAATATCTTGTATTTGCTACACAAAAACGTAACCATAGCTCGGATACCACTTGATAGAGGATCGGTTACGGTGGCCGGAAACGCAACGGAAGCACAAAATTTTTCGATTTTAGCATATAAATTTCGGCCACCATGAGTTTGTGTAGGAAATACAAAAAAACACCAAAATGACATTCATAGTGTGTTTAGAAATAGTTACCTATCAACCTCTTAAGGTTGATGATGGCTCCAACCAAGTTGTGAACAACTTGGCTCTTGAATGGAATGAAGATCTACAAGCTTCCTTGGACTCCTTTCTTTCCTTCAAAATTAGGCCCACCACTAGCAAACTAGAACCCCTCTTATTTTGCACTAGAAAAATAAAAGGATTTTTCAAAGAGAAGTATTTTTCTTCCTCAACACTTGAAGAGAAAAATTGAGAGAAAACTTGAGAGAATGGTGTGTGTATTTTCGGCCATGAGGATGCTAGAATGAGGGAAGGGAGACTTGTCTTGGTCTTGCAAAAAGTAGAGACAAAAGTAGCATGCCAAGCCTTGATAGTTGCAAAAGTTGTCTCCAACCCTTCACCTCCCATGCATGCATATATTATATGGTTTTTAACAAATTAAAAACAATGGACTAAATTTAATTATCTCAAACATATTTGAGACTAATTAAACATTACTTGAGCTCTACAAGACTCAATATGGTTTAATTAATTCAACACTTGAATTAATTTAATTATTTGGACTCTACTAGGTCCACTAGTGTTTAATTAATTCAACACTTGAATTAATTTAATTTAGTCCATAATAATGTTTATGAAAATCACAATTTTCAAATACATTATTCACTTGGCCAAATTTTAATTTAGGAACACTTCCATAAATTAAAATTTACGTTTCTCTCATAGAAGTCATACTTCTATTTTTTCCTTACACTTATAAAGTCCTTTATAAGCCGTTCAACACATTGAACTAATTTTACTTCTCAACGGGATCTAGAAAGCCAGCACTTGTGTGGCCCTCAATGGTTCATTGATACAACTAGCCGTGGGTTCACATCTCCATGTGATTCGGACTAAACATGTCCTTATATGAGCATACCCCAATTGCTCCATTCTTACTTATCAACACCTTGATAACAAGAACGTCAGAACTCAAGTCTGATGGTACCCAACCAATCATGTTAAACGCCTAGCAGCATCGCTTACATGATTCCCTAGGTATCAAATGATAGTGCCTGCAAGAACCATTCAATTATGGTTAGCGTACAGTACGGTCCATTCAATTCATATATCCCGACCGATTCGACAACCATTGGTTTATCGAGAGTTGTCAATGAATCGATACTATGTGTCATGCCGTAGTTGCATCGATGGTGTAATCTATGAAACTCCTTTCATAATTACCACCATAATCTGATCAGAGATTTCACACTACATATACATGAAAACACATAGGATATCCATACCCGAAGGTAAGCAGTGAATCCCCGACTACAATGCATCGAATCCTATATGTTTCGACATAACACCCAACCTTGCCACCTGATGACCCCTTGAGAGTCGGTAAACAAGTCAAAGTGCAATGCTAGCACATAGAGTCTCAATGTTGTCTCGGGTCATAAGGACTAATGGTGTACAACCATAAACTAGGACGTTTCCACTCGATAAGTGAGAACCACTTGGAAAGTCCTTAATGGAGGGTTGTTCAGTGCACTCTACCAGGAGCACCTATCTGCATGTTAGAGTAGGTGCCCGTCGAGCCAAGTGTTGGCCGAGTGTTCACAATGAAACTCTATGTATAAACGATCTTTATTTTAATAATATTTGAAATTATTATTTTGGCACTTCTTTATCTGTATACCCATGCTAGTTGCATAGATAAAGTCCTTGAATATACAAATACTAGACAGAATATGAGATGCTCATATGATGGGTATCATGAAACTCATATTTGGAATACTGTATATTCTAAACAGTTCCTAGTCAATTCAGCCGCCGCTAAGAAGGATATAGGCCGCTCCAGTTAGAGGCTAGTATCTGCGATGTGAGTACCATGTTTCATTGGTAAGGGACATTGTGATGTCCGAACATGCAGATAGGTGCTCCTTGTAAAATGCACTGAACAACCCTCCATAAAGGACTTTCCAAGTGGTTCTCACTTATTGAGTGGAAAAGTCCTAGTTTATGGTTGTACACCATTAGTCCTTATGACCCGGGACAACATTGAGACTCTATGTGCTAGAATTACACTTTGGCTTTTTTACCGACTCTCATGGGGTCATCAGGTGGCAAGGTTGGGTGTTCTGTCGAAACATATAGGAGTCGGTGCATTGTAGTCGGGGATTCACCGCTTACCTTCAGGTATGGATATCCTATGTGTTCTCATGTGTATGTAGATTGAAATCTCTGATCAGAGTATGGTGGTAGTTATGAAAGGGGTTTCATAGATTACACCATCGATGCAACTACGACATGACACATAGTATCGATTCATTGACAACTCTCGATAAACCAATGGTTGTCGAATCGGTTGGGATATATGAGTTGAAGGGACCGTACTGTACGCTAATCATAATTGAATGGTTTTTGCAGGCACTATCATTTGATACCTAGGGAATCATGTAAGCGATGTTGCTAAGCATTTAACATGGTTGGTTGGGTACTATCAGACTTGAGTTCTGACGTTCTTGTTATCAAGGTGTTGATAAGTAAGAATGGAGCAATTGGGGTATGCTCATATAAGGACATGTTTAGTCCGAATCACATGGAGATGTGAACCTACGGCTAGTTGTATCAACGAACCATTGAGGGCCACACATGTGCTGGCTTTCTAGATCCCGTTGAGAAGTAAAAATAGTTCAATGTGTTGAACGGCTTATAAAGGAGTTTATAAGCGTAAGGAAAATTAGAAGTATGACTTCTATAAAGGAGAAACTTGTTCAATGTGTTGAACGACTTATAAATGAGTTTATAAGTGTAAGGAAAAATAGAAGTATGACTTCTATGAGAGAAATGTGACTTTTAATTTATGGAAGTGTTCCTAAATTAAAAGTTGGCCTAGTGAATAATGTATTTGAAAATTATGATTTTCATAAACATTATTATGGACTAAATTAAATTAATTCAAGTGTTGAATTAATTAAACACTAGTAGACCTAGTAGAGTCCAAATAATTAAATTAATCCAAGTGTTGAATTAATTAAATTAAATTGAGTCTTGTAGAGCTCAATTTAAATAAACTATTTAACTAGTGGACTTGAGTAAATTCAAGTAATGTTTAATTAGTCTCAAATATGTTTGAGATAATTAAAAATAAGTCCATGGATTTTTAATTGTTAAAAATCAAATAAGACTTGCATGCATGGGAGGTGAAGAGTTGAGAGACAACTTTCTCAATATTCAAGACATGTGTCACACATGCCAACAACAACTTTTTACACTACCAAGGCTAGTCTCCCTTCCCCCCATTCAAGCATGAAGTGGCCGAAATCTTCAAGGCATATTCTCCAAGTTTTCTCTCAATTTTTCTTCTTCAAGTGTTGAGGAAAGAAAATTACTTCTAAAAGAAAAATGCTCTAATTTTTCTAGTGCAAAATTAGAGTGGATCTAGCTTGTTGGTGGTGGGCTTAATATTTGAGCAAGGCGGGCTCAAAGGGAAGCTTGTAGAAGGTCAACCTTTCAAGAGCCAAGTTGTTTACATCTTGGTTGGAGCCATCATCAACCTCAAGAGATTGATAGGTAAAATTCTAAACACACTATGAATGTCATTTTTGTGTTTTTGTATATGCTACACCTAGTACTAGAGGTGGCCGAAATTTTCCATGTGTTTTTCGAAAATTTTATTGCTTCCGTTGCGTTTTCGGTCACCTAAAATCGATCCCTTTCAGCTTTTATATCTGTTTATATGAAATGCGTGTATACATGATTTATACTGGGAATGTAATTCTCACCGGAGTTATCCGGTTGTTGTCTTGTTTGTATGTGTGCTTGACAACAGGTGGTACAAGATCAGGATCAGGAAGAGGATGAGAGATTAGCGTGGAGATCCGGGCCCGGAAGCAGAATAGGATTCAGCACTTGATGTATAGATGTTGAACCTAGTTGAGATAGAGACATGTCGTACATGACTTGTACTTTTATATTGACATGTATATCAGATAGATTACTATTACGTTTCTGCATTTATATTTTAAAGAAAAAAATTTAGTCCGACTTTTCTTAATTGTTCTATTTGACATTAATAATGATTAAAACATGAATTAACGTCCGGGTCCCCACAGCAGGCGGTATCAGAGCAATAGGTCTAGAACTGTAGGTTCTTGAGACTGAGATAGAAGCTATTGCGGGGTAGAATGAGTTTTCTTTCTTTGCATGTGATTGCTAGCATGTAATTTATTATAATGTTGAATTACATTGTATATGATAATATTGCAGTATGTGTTTACTGTTTTTGAAGATACATGTTACCTGAATATCTGAGTTGATTTGGTATTGTGTATTATTTGAGAATGAATTAGAACCGATTCTTGATCAGAGGTAAGCTGATCAGAAAGGGACTGAGACGGATTTGTCTAATGTGATTGCTAACTCTTGTGATCATCAGATATACCTCCTCGAAGAATTCCAGAACGAGGTAGTAGGGTGACTAATCAAATGGATGTGTTTGAAATTCGGATGGAAACACAGTTGATGAGGTTTCAGTCATTTCAACCGCCGATTCTGAGGGGTATTGATACGACGAGTGATTGTGAGAGTTGGCTCGACGATATCGAGATGCTATTTGATTTACTCGATTACCCAGATGAACGGAGAGTTATACTGATTGGGCACCAGTTACGGGAATTCGCAAAGAGTTGGAGGATTGCAACCAAAGAAACCCTAGAACAGCATGGTACAGTGATTACGTGGAAAATCTTTAAAGTGGAATTCTATAAAAGGATTTCCCAGGTTCGTACCGAGAGGACAAGAGGGCAGAGTTTGAAAATTTGAAAGAGGGTCTGTGACACCGCTGACCCGTTTTTATAAAATAACAGCGGAATTTAAAATTTTCTTTCAAATGGAAGGAGGTTTCAAATTACATTTTTATAAAATCTTTGCATCAAAAGAAAATACATGATCATTCAAATGATATAACAAAAATACAAAATATCATTCCTATGATCATGCCAAAATGCAACCAAAACTCCTCTTCCTTCCTTCTCACATGCATATGACCCGACTCCAATCAACGTCTTGGTTCGTCGCTCTTATCTGCATCACATGAATAAACTGAAATGAGTATAAAACTCAGCAAGTGGAACTCTTACATAGCAATGTACATATCATACTCTGAAAACATGGCTTTGAAATCAATAAATACCATCAACTCTTGAAACATGAATAATATAGCAATAACATAACAATAAGATGGTATTTCTCTTTTCTCTGTATTGCATTGATATCTATATAGTATCTCTGTCTCTGTACCTATATCCCATCGATATAAATCGACAACTCTGAGGGATATAAGCCTATGGTCGTTGATTAACTAATTGCATGCAATCTCTGACTATGTATCTATCAATCCATAAAACATTTGAACTCTCTCCTTGGCATTTTATCAAACACTTTGAATATTATTTCTCTTGTATTCCCTTTTAAACAATTGAGGCATATACAAGCCTCTACTATACAACACAATGAGCAATTACATACAATGAATCAAATGGAAGGGAATAGCATAATAAAACTCTTGAAATACAATACATATACTTTCATGTGAGCACAAAAATGAAATTCCACTTACTACACTTGCAATCTCTTGATTCTAATCCTTTGATAGCAATCCTACACAATAACCCATAAATAACACCATCAATAACCCAATAATCAAAAACTCATGTCAATTAATCCATAAAACCAACAAAATCAACAAACCCATAACATCTCTCACCCCAAAACCAAGAATAATCATACCAAAAGCTTACCTTAGCTTCCTAGAACCAAGAAGAACTTTGATCTCTCAACAATAAACCAACTAGGAGCTTGAATCAAAGAAAGGAATTGAAATAAAATGAGGAAACCCTAGCCCTAAGGAGAGAAATTTTGAAAATGGGGAGAAAGAAATGAGAGAAATAAGACCAACTCTTCTATTTAAGCACTAAAATCACCAAAACACGCTTTTGCTGTGCACTACCGCGGGTGCGCTCCACCTCCACCGCGGTGCGCTATGCTCACGGAATCACAACCAAAATTCTGAAAATGACGACCGCGGGTGCGCTGCTGCAAGGACCGCGGGTGCGGTGATGTCACGGCCAAAAACAATTTTTAAAGCAACTAAAATCGAACCGCAACGCTGATACAATACAACTACCATCAATGAACGTCAACAATGCCACAAAATAATGATAACCAACCATACTATAACCCATAATCACAACTCTTAATCATCAAAACTATACTAAACCCAACCAATAAGTCCAATAACATACGAAAACTTAAACCGAACCGTACACCAGGCTTGGCTATTACAATCTCCCCTCCTTAAGGGAATTTCGTCCTCGAAATTGACGTCACTGCACGAACAACTCAGGATAATTCTCTCTCATCTCATCCTCCGGTTCTCACGTGGCCTCTTCGATCAAATGATTCCTCCAAAGGACTTTAACGATGCCGATCTCTTTGTTCCTCAACACTCTAACTCTGCGGTCCAAAATCTAGGACCGGAATCTCTTGATAGGTCAAATTCGGCGTCACATCCAATGGATCGTGGCGAAGAACATGGGAAAGATTCGCAATGTACTTCCTGAGCATAGATACATGAAAAACATTGCGAACTCTGTCAAGATCTGGCGGTAGGGCTAACCTGTAAGCTCGATCACCGACTCTGTCCAAGATCTCAAATGGGACAATGAATCTCGGACTCAACTTTCCCTTCTTGCCAAACCGTATCACACCCTTGAGAGGTGCTATCTTCAAGAACACATGGTCGCCAACCTCAAACTGCAACGGACTACGACGCACATCTGCATAGCTCTTCTATCTCGACTGTGCTGTTTTCATCCTCTCTCGAATCACAGCAACAACATCCGCTGTCTGTTGGACCAACTCTGGACCCAACATCTTCCTCTCACCAATCTCATCCCAATACAAGGGAGATCTACACTTCCTGCCATAAAGTGCTTCATACCGTGCCATGCCAATCGTCGCTTGGTAACTGTTATTATATGTGAACTCAACAAGAGGTAATTTGGAATCCCAGCTACCAGGATAATCGATAGTACAAGCTCTGAGCATATCCTCTAGAATCTGAATAACTCTCTCTGATTGACCGTCGCTCTGGGGATGATAAGCTGTACTGAACGCTAACCGCGAACCCATAGCTCTGTGCAAACTCTTCCAAAACTCTGAAGTAAATCTAGGGTCACGATCAGACACGATCGACACAGGAACACCATGAAGTCTAACAATCTCTGCTATGTAATCTTCGGCATACTGGTTCATGGAGTACGTCGTCTTGACTGGAAGAAAGTGCGCTGACTTGGTCAATCGATCAACGATAACCCAAATAGAGTTAAAACCTTTCTGTGTTCTAGGAATACCAGTCACGAAGTCCATCGTAATATGCTCCCATTTCCATTGAGGAATCGGCAACGACAACAATGTCCCAGCAGGTGTCTGGTGCTCGATCTTCACCTGCTGACAAGTTAGGCACTGAGAAATAAATATGGCAATATCATCCTTCATACCTGGCCACCAGTAAAGTCTACGAAGATCAAGATACATCTTAGTGCTGCCTAGAAGTATCGAATATGGCGCGGTATGTGCCTCAGTCAAAATGTCTCGCCGAATATCATCACCAACAGGAACACAAATACGGCCTCTGAAAGTCACCAAACCATCTCCATTCAATCCAAACTCTAAGTTACCTCTCTCCTCTGCTCTATCTCTCATCTCTGCCAACTGAACATCAATTGCCTGCTCTCTATGGATCCTATCCGTCAAAGTAGCCCGAATAACCAACGCTGAAAAACGAGCAATGGTCCCCGGAACCACCAAAACTATCTCCTCTCTCTGCAAGTCTAACAGCAACGGCTGCTGAATCATCGAACTCAAAGAAGAACTCGACTTAAGGCTCAAAGCATCCGCTACAACATTCGCATTCCCTGGGTGCTAACTGATCGTCACATCATAGTCTTTGACAAGCTCTAACCACCTCCTCTGTCGCATATTGAGCTCTTTCTGAGAGAACAAATACTTCAAACTCTTGTGGTCTGTGAAAATTTCACAATTTTCGCCATACAAATAATGTTTCCAAATCTTCAGGGCAAAAACCACAGCTGCCAGCTCCAAATCGTGCGTAGGATAATTCTTCTCATATTCCTTCAACTGGCGAGAAGCATAGGCTATGACCTTTCCACGCTGCATCAGCACTGCACCAAGACCCTTCTTCGACGCATCGTTATAAACAACAAAATCCTCTGAACCACTGGGCAATGCTAGAACAGGAGTTGTCGTCAACTTAAACTTCAACTCTTGAAATCCACTCTGGCAATCATTGGACCACTCGAACTTCACAGTCTTCCTCGTCAGATTGGTTAACGGCAGGGCAATCTTGGAAAAGTCTGAAATGAAACGACGATAATAACCCGCCAAACCAAGAAAACTGCGTACCTCTGATACAGTGGTAGGGATCGGCCATTTCTGAATCGCCTCTATCTTGGCCGGATCAACAGCTATACCATCCTTCGTAACAACATGGCCTAGAAAAGAAATCTGCTCCAACCAGAACTCACATTTCTTCAACTTAGCATACAACCTCTTCTCTCTCAGCAACTGAAGAACAACTCTCAGATGCTCTGCATGAAGCTCTCTGGTCTTGGAATAGATCAAGATGTCGTCGATGAAAACAATGACGAAGCTATCCAAGTAAGGCTTGAACACCCGGTTCATCATATCCATGAAGACCGAAGGAGCATTGGCCAGACCAAAAGACATCACAATAAATTCATAATGACCGTACCTGGTCCGGAACGCCGTCTTAGGGATATCAGAATCCCTAACCTTCAACTGATAATAGCCAGATCGCAGATCAATCTTCGAAAACACTGTAGCCCCTTGCAGCTGATCGAACAAATCATCTATCCGTGGCAACGGATACTTATTCTTGATAGTCACTTTGTTGAGCTCTCTGTAATCAATGCAAAGACGCAACGACCCGTCTTTCTTCTTAACGAAAAGAACCGGAGCTCCCCAAGGCGAAGAACTCGGCCGAATAAAACCTTTATCCAAAAGATCCTGCAACTGCGTCTTCAACTCCTTCATCTCTGTAGGGGCCATTCTGTACGGAGCCTTGGAAATAGGAACCGTACCCGGAACTAGATCAATCACAAACTCCACATCTCTGTCCGGCGGTAAACTCGGAACATCATCCTCAAATATATCTGAGAACTCTCTCACAACATCAATATCATAAATATTCAACTTCACAATCTTAACCACATCCACAATAGAAGCCAAGAACCCATCACATCCTCTAAACAACAACTTCTTAGCCTCAAGACTCGAAATAAAAAGAACGACCAGCGAAGTACCTGCACTGGCGAGCATACCTTCCCTATTGCCATCATCTGCAAATGACACCGTCTTAGCAACGCAATCAATAACTGGACGATAAGTCGATAGCCAATCCATGTCAAGAATAATATCAAATGCAACCATTGGGATAACAATCAGATCAGCATAAACCACTCGCTCATCGCTTTGAACAGAGCACGCATACACAATAGATGTCGGGCACAACACATCTCCCGAAGGCAAAACAACATTGAACTGGAGGGGAAGAACAGAAGGAACTATACCCAAAGATCTCAAAAATAGTTCAGACATAAAGAATGAGTAGCACATGTATCAATCAACGTCGTAGCTACTCTGCCTGAAATTAAAATAGTGCTAGAGATCACAGAAGAATCATGATTTATACCTTCCTTCGTCATGGTAAAGATGCGACCCTGAACCTTCTCTTTACTTGTTCCTCTCGGACAATCTTTGGCAATGTGTCCTGCAGTGCCACATCGATAGCAAGTTTGAGTGCCGAATCTGCACTCTCACCGATGATGCCTGCTGCACTTGGGACACAAAGGCTTCTCGGGATCAGATGGAACTTCCGGTGGTTTCGGACTCGACTCTATCTTGCCTTTCCCCTTGAAACGATCCTTGCCTCGCTGACTCGAACCCTGACCCCTCTGAGCAATGGCCTGCTGTCTAACCTGTCTCTCCCTAGCAATGTATTTCTCGTCTTGCTCAGCCAACAACGCCTTAGACACAATCTCCTTGAATGTCACAACCTTCGACATGTTGATATCTCTTCTGATCTCCGCTCTAAGGCCTCGAATTAAATGAGCACCTTTGTCTTTGTCGTTTGAAGCAATATACGGGGCAAAAAAACAGCCTCCTCGAACTTCAAAATGTATTCATCAACATTCATGCCTCCCTGTCGAAGCTCCAAGAACTCAGTCACCTTCCTAGCTCGAAGTGCATCTGGGAAATACTTATCATAGAAAATATCGGTGAACTCTTGCCACTTCAAAGCCGGTAGATCAACACTAACCTTGGTCGCATTCCACCAAATACGTGCAGCCTTGACTAACATGAACACTACACAACTGATTCTGTCTTTGTCCTCGTAGTTGAGATGATCAAAGATAGCCTCGAGTGCCTTGATCCACTCTACGGCCACTAACGGATCAGTGCTTCCTGCAAATTCCGGCGGATCCATCCTCTTGAAAGCAGTAAAGATGCCATCAGTACCAACTGCTTGAGCTATTTGGCCTCTCACTTGACCTCTGCCTTGGCCTGCACCTTGCATACAAAGCAACTGCTGGATCTGCTCACTATGGACCTTGGCTTGCTCTTTCAACAACTTGCCGAACTCATCGACAACTCTAGAGGAAGAACTATCCTCACCCTCTACGGCTTTCCTCTTAGGAGGCATACTCTACAATGTGCTCACAAAATACAAATCAATAGATAACAATTAATAGATGTAGAAGAAGACATACTCGGACAGTTGAAAGTAGACGAAGTCATATGCATTGGTCCGAAGAACAGTGCTCTGATACCACTAAATGTGGCACCTCTGACCCGTTTTAATAAAATAACAGCGGAATTTAAAATTTACTTTCAAATGGAAGGAGGTTTCAAATTACATTTTTATAAAATCTTTGCATCAAAAGAAAATACATGATCATTCAAATGATATAACAAAAATACAAAATATCATTCATATGATCATGCCAAAATGCAACCAAAACTCCTCTTCCTTCCTTCTCACATGCATATGACCCCGACTCCAATCAACGTCCTGGTCCGTCGCTCTTATCTACATCACATGAATAAACTGAAATGAGTATAAAACTCAGCAAGTGGAACTCTTACATAGCAATGTACATATCATACTCTGAAAACATGGCTTTGAAATCAATAAATACCATCAACTCTTGAAACATGAATAATATAGCAATAACATAACAATAAGATGGTATTTCTCTTTTCTCTGTATTGCATTGATATCTATATAGTATCTCTGTCTCTGTACCTATATCCCATCGATATAAATCGACAACTCTGAGGGATACAAGCATATGGTCGTTGATCAAGTAATTGCATGCAATCTCTGACTATGTATCTATCAATCCATAAAACATTTGAACTCTCTCTTTGGCATTTTATCAAACACTTTGAATACTATTTCTCTTGTATTCCCTTTTAAACAATTAAGGCATATACAAGCCTCTACTATACAACACAATGAGCAATTACATACAATGAATCAAATGGAAGGGAATAGCATAATAAAACTCTTGAAATACAATACATATAATTTCATGTGAACACAAGAATGAAATTCCACTTACTACACTTGCAATATCTTGATTCTAATCCTTTGATAGCAATCCTACACAATAACCCATAAATAACACCATCAATAACGCAATAATCAAAAACCCATGTCAATTAATCCATAAAACCAACAAAATCAACAAACCCATAACATCTCTCACCCCAAAACCAAGAATAATCATACCAAAAGCTTACCTTAGCTTCCTAGAACCAAGAAGAACTTTGATCTCTCAACAATAAACCAACTAGGAGCTTGAATCAAAAAAAGGAATTGAAAGAAAATGAGGAAACCCTAGCCCTAAGGAGAGAAATTTCGAAAATGGGGAGAAAGAAATGAGAGAAATAAGACCAACTCTTCTATTTAAGCACTAAAATCGCCAAAACACGCTTTTGCTGTGCACTGCCGCGGGTGCGCTCCACCTCCACCGCGGGTGCGCTAAGCTCACGGCATCACAACCAAAATTCTGAAAATGACGACCGCGGGTGCGGTGCCAACCTTACCGCGGGTGCGGTACCCTCTACACCGCGGGTGCGGTGTGTCTATGGCATTTCTACTCAAAATGTTGCAATCAAGACCGCGGGTGCGCTGCTGCAAGGACCGCGGGTGCGGTGATGTCACGGCCAAAAACAATCTTTAAAGCAACTAAAATCGAACCGCAACGCTGATACAATACAACTACCATCAATGAACGTCAACAATGCCACAAAATAATGATAACCAACCATACTATAACCCATAATCACAATTCTTAATCATCAAAACTATACAGTCTAATAACATACGAAAACTTAAACCGTACCGTACACCAGGCTTGGCTATTACAGGGTCTGCTAAACATTGAAGAATATGTTGCAAAATTCTCTACTTTGCTACGTTTTGCACCTTACATGGCTGGGAATGATGAAGTTGTAACTGACCATTTTATTAACGGATTGAATCCTGGAATACATGCATTGGTAAATGTGGAGCGACCTTATACTTTTTTTGACGCCTTGAATAGAGCAAAGAGAACCGAGGCAAGTTTGATTCGACAACAAGAAAGGCTGTATGTGATCCACTCTCAGAAACAGCAACAAGTTCCAGCCCAATTCCTGCAATCCCCTTTGAAATTGGAGTTTGGTAGTAGTAGTATTGGGAAGAAAGAACAGTTGAAAGCTCGAAAGAAGCAGTTCAAGAAGTTAGGGAGCGGTTCATCTAGATCCAGTAGTTCTAGCCCGAGTTATATCGGGGTCTATTGTAGAACCTGTGGAGGAAGACATCTCACAGAGCAATGCCAAGGAGTGTATGGTAGTTGCAACATTTGAAAACTGCAAGGACACTTTTCTAGAGTTTGTCCACAGAGAGGTTCCCGAAGATTCTAGGGTGCAGACTCATCTGGATCAGTGAATCAGATCGATAGATCATCTTCTGTTGTTCGCTCTTTCCAACCACCCTCCACTCAGTCCCAACCAGGGTCAGCAGGAAGCCAGAGTGGTTGTAGTAACCGAGGAGCAGACCCAGGATGCACTTGATGATATAGTGGCAGGTAATTGATTTTTTTTTATTATTCTACGTATATATATATTGAGAAATATTAGTACATCTTGTATATAAGTTCTAAATGAATTGCATTGATGTATGCTTTATCTGTTGAGTTCGTATCTACTGTAGTAGTTATCTCTTTACCTGTTTGGGAGAGGTTTGATATCAGTGAATTCTGTGAAACGTCTTATACTGTAGTAGGACAATAATGAGATTGAGTTAGCTTGTGTTATACTGGTGTTATCTGATTCTAACCACATTATTGATATTGATGTGTTGGCCAAGTACAGAGCTATCGCAGACTATTTCCAGGAAATGGTAAGATTCAAACCTGAAATGGCCGAAGAATGAACATGGTACGGTAAGGATTCTGGATTTAGAATACCTTTGATATATGTGATGTTCATGACTCGATGATTATCGAAAGGAACAGAATGATTCCTTATGTATTCAGTTGATTTATTGAGATGGAGCGTATCATTGACTGATTTGCCAGTGACAGGAGCGTTGCTAAAGTCGTCCCAGATGAGATTACGGGTTTTCCTTTAATCAAGAAGATTGATTTCAGCCTTGCCCCGATATCAGGTACTGTTCTTATTTCTAGAACTTCGTGCCGAATGATACTGATTGAATTGAAAGCATTGAAAGATCCGTTAAAGAATTTACGGCCTGAGAGTTACATCGGAGTTAATATTTCTCTTTGGGATGCTTCAGTTATGTTTATAAGTTGATAAACTCTGTGTTCAGAATATTTTGATGATTTTCTGATTTGTTGATCTATGATATTCTGATATATTCGAATAATATGACTGATTTTGTTAAATATCTGAGTACTGTGTTGAATATTGTGAGGACTGGAAAGTGGTACACAAAAACTGTTGAATTGTGAATTTTGACTGAGATAGATTGTATTCAGGGTAGCTGATATTCGAAGATAGTATACCGAGTGTTTCTAGCACAGTTGAGACCGCGATCTGTTGGCCGAAATCGACATCAGTGTCAGAAATTTACAGTCCTATGAGTTTAGAAGGCTATTATCGATGACCGATGTTTTGAATGTAATTGAAATTTTTGTTTCTTTCTGAATTAATACTTGATACAGATTGTGTACTGCTGAGACTCTATATAGTGTGTGTGGGGACCCGGGCTCTAACTCAATTCTTTTGGGATTAATTGGATCTTTATTATAAAATGTGGGTCAAATTTTTGCTTTTAACATTAAATCAAATGTATATAAACTAAGCAGAAGATCTTTCTTTATTTAATTACAACAAACATAAGTACATGTTTTATTCTACTACATCCATACAAACTAGAGTTCAATACCAACTACAAATCACAAGTAGTACATGTAACGATCATGGGCCATTAGGCTGAACCAACAAAGGCCTCGGCCCATACCCACGCACCACTACTGGTCATTGGTCGTTAGGATGGTCCAGCATGGGCCTCGGCCCATGCCCATGCACCGCCACTCACAGAATATCCCACTCCTGGAAAGTGGTTTCTTTCGCCTTCCCCAACACTTGAACCCAGGACCTCCAGGATAAGTACCTAGATTCCTAAGTGTTGGTACCAGTTGAGCTACGCCTTTTTTTGTAACGATCATGGGCCATTAGGCTGAACCAACAAAGGCCTCGGCCCATACCCACGCACCACTACTGGTCATGGGTCGTTAGGATGGTCCAGCATGGGCCTCGGCCCATGCCCATGCACCGCCACTCACAGAATATCCCACTCCTGGAAAGTGGTTTCTTTCGCCTTCCCCAACACTTGAACTCAGGACCTCCAGGATAAGTACCTAGATTCCTAAGTGTTGGTACCAGTTGATCTAGTAGCTCAACTGGTACCAACACTTAGGAATCTAGGTACTTATCCTGGAGGTCCTGGGTTCAAGTGTTGGGGAAGGCGAAAGAAACCACTTTCCAGGAGTGGGATATTCTGTGAGTGGCGGTGTATGGGCATGGGCCGAGGCCCATGCTGGACCATCCTAACGACCCATGACCAGTAGTGGTGCGTGGGTATGGGCCGAGGCCTTTGTTGGTTCAGCCTAATGGCCCATGATCGTTACCGTACAAGTCTAGTAAGAACCACTAGTAAACTTCTTCTATGCCCATAATTACCACTCTATCATCTCTCATCCTTGTCGAGACCCAAATCCTGTCCCACCTGTTGCCATGCACACATACAGACACAACAACAGCCGCAAACTCCGGTGAGAACCAATCCCGGTATAAAACATGTATGCATGCTGATACATATTCATAAATCATGCATGAAAGCAATAAATAAAGGCTACATAATCTATAAATACCAATCTATATAAGCATGCAATTCAAATCAAATCATATCTTGACTCGACTCAACTCTAACTCTAGGGATCCCGGTGTGAATAAGACGTCACTGTCTGTCACCTACCCTCCCAATCGGGGTAACAGTACGTCTCATTTCTAGACTTCGGTCCTGTCTGTATCGAATGTCTTCAATCGGAGTAATTCTGCTCCTATGCGTCGATACCACCGAACGTTTAGTTTGGCAAGTCTATCAATGACTCCTATCTCAATGCTTGAATATAAATCTATAAACAAGGAATAATCGTAATCAAACATAAACAACAATCTAGTATGTGATTTTGGGAAACTCCAACCAAGTCTGATTCGAGTCATATCTCCCGAATTCACATGAATTATACCTTCTTGTCGTTGGAATCAATCGAGATCTCGAAGTCGAATATCATATCTATCAATCAAATCTAAAATGGCAATGTATAGATGTACTCTATCAAGATACAATTCCATTCAACACATATATGCATCAATAATAAATCTCCATACCCCTCGACGGTACAACGGCATAATCTTGTGATACCGATAACTCAATAACAACATAATCCATATCCACAACTCATAATCTTCATCAAAAGCATACATAACTTCTGAAATCTGTATAATCATATATACAATATATGCTGAAATTCATATCAATAGCATACGACATCCGATAATCGATCCGGTTGCGAATATACTATGCTCAATATGTCAATAACACAATATAACCATCATATTATAATTCTTTCAACACATGGAATATAGATCATGTTGAAAAGATATCAAAAGTATACCCTTTTGAAGCCTTTGTCAAGAGGAACAAGAATCTAAACTTGGATTAAACTTTGGATGGATAAATCTTACACAACAAAGTGATAAAGTTGAATGGAAAGCTTGGAAAGCCCTTTCTCTCTCGTTGCTGGTCAACTGGAATGCTCAAAATGAAGACTCAGCGCAATTCTATATATATATATAATATATATATATATGCCATGTGTCATCATAAGAAACAAAGGTGTATTTCTCGCATGCAGCACCGCGGGTGCGGTCTCTTTCCACTGCAGGTGCGCTCAAGATTCGGCATGCCTTTCAAAAAATTCATAAATGTCGACCGCGGGTGCGGTGACCCTACTGTAGCTGCACCGCGGGTGCGTTCCTTCTGGCACCGCGGGTGCGGTGTGGCTACTGTAAAAATGCCACAACTTTCTGTCCATCAACCGTGGGTGCGGTACCTTCCTTAGCGCGGGTGCGGTCTTCATTTCTTGCCACATTTCATAATCTCATCTCACTTAATGCCTCTCATTATGTGTCATGCATACTCATATCTTCGAATATCACGTCAATGAAGTCTAATAAATCTAGTACCTCTCATTACATGTCATGCATTCTCATATCTTCTAATATCACATCAATGAAGACTAATAAATCTCAAGCCTTACATTTCTCCCCCTCTAAGAAATGATTTCGTCCTCGAAATCGCAGGCAATTCTATCAAATCATATATGAAAGAAAATCTAATCAAAACTAAAGAAATACTCTGTAAGGCCCAAGAAATTTATCCTGTTAATTTGAAAGGATTTGGCGATGATTATTATAATTAATTGTTGATAATTAATATGATTATAGACGGAACGGATTGGACCAGGAAAGCCGAAAGAAAATCAAAAGAGTTGAAAGGAGAAGTCCTTGCGCACATGCGCGACGTGTTGGGCGCACATGCGCGAGGAAGACAGAACCTTGCGCGCATCTGCGCAGTTTGAGGGCACGCATATGCGCGAGCTGTCCATTAGGCTAGGAGAGTACTCGGCGCATATGCGCGACGTAGATGGCGCACATGCGCGTGATGGTCAGAATGTTCGGCGCATTTGCGCGGAATTGATTGGCGCATATGCGCGGGAAGACAAAATGCTGGTTCGAACAACCGGTGCATATGCGCGACTTTGTGCGAGCATATGCATGAAACGTGCTGAACATGCACGACGCCACTTGCCTTGCTGCATGCCAGGTATGTATATATATATATAAGCATGCGAATTATCTTCAGAAAGTCGGAAGGAAATCGAGAGTTGGGGAGAAATTTTAGTTCGTGATCTTAGAAATTAATTTACAAAGAAACCGCCCGTTAGATTTTCAATTCGACTTCAGCACCGAGTTTCTATCAACGCAGGCTACAACTGGACAAAAGTTTGTTATGTTTAGACATGATTTGAATTTATGATATTGTCAGAACTGAATACGAATCAGATATGATGTTTCTGCTACAGTAGTTATTGTATATGTGGGGACCCGGGCTCTAACTCAATTCTTTTGGATTTATTGGATCTTTGCTCGAAAATGTAGGTCAAAATTTTGCTTTTTAATATTAAATCAAATGTAAACATAAAGCATGTCACTATTATATAAACAACCATAATGTACGTACACATCTGTCTGATAAAAACATACACGATTGTCTAATAGTTCCGTACAAGTCTAGTACAATAACAAGTAGTCTTCTTCTACACCCGGCATCGCCACACTATAAGCTCTCTCTTCAATGACGTGACCCTGTACCTGCCCCACCTGTTGCCAAGTACACATACAGACAAGACAACAGCCGGATAACTCCGGTGAGAATAAATCCCAGTATAAAACATGTATGCATGCAATGTACTAAATCATACACTAATGCATAGCATATATCAATGCACATGAAATAAAATCTACAACAATGTAAAGGAATACAAATCTGTATTCAACGTCTAATTCTTGACTCGATTCTTTTCTAATCTATGGATCCCGGTGTGAATAAGATGGTCTATCACCTACCCAACCACTCGGGGTGACGGTACGTCTTATTCCTAGACTTCGGTCAACTCTGTATCGAGGGTCTACACATAGAGAAAATCTACTACTATGCGTCGATACACCGAAACGTCTAGTTTTGGCCGATCTGCCAATATCTCCTATCTCAGGACTTGAATATAAATCAATAAACAAGACATTACATAATCAAATGTAATAACAATCTAGTATGTGATTTAGGGAAAATCGTATCAAATCTGAATCGATTTCTGCAATCCCGTGACCACATGAATTATACATTTCGTCGCACTATCTGTGTCGTAGTCGAAGTCTTGAGTTCACAATAGCCAAAACAAATCTGAAATGGCATAATCAATGTGCAATCTATCAATATACATCTCAAGCAATTCAATATACAAGCTCAAATCGGTTTCAATACACTTCGACGGCGTAACGGCGTAATTCTTCGATACCGATAACTCAATACTATCATACTCAATCACAAGCAACTCATACTATCATCAAAACATCAACATATATTATGAAATCTGTATATTTTCGGTCCATCACATGCTGAAAATTCGAGAACATATATGCGGTATCCGAAATTTAATCCGATTGCATCTCTATGATACTCAATATACCAAGAACACATATCTCTAACAAAATCATAACTTCTCCAACATATGAATTTTGAAACATGCTGGAAATGAACAATACTTACATCCGTGAATTAGTAAATGATGAGAGGAGTTCGAAACCGAAGTCGGATTTAAAATCGGATGGCTAAATCTTGCAAAATCTCAATTCTAATATGAAGAAGCTTTGAAGGAAACCAAGGCTTGCTCTCGGCTCGCCCTTGCTACTGAATGAAGAGAATGAGGTGTCATTTCAAAGTATATATATACCATGCCAAGTGTCAAGACAAGAAACAAAGGTGGCATTTTCGCATGCAGCACCGCGGGTGCGGTCACTTAGCACCGCGGGTGCGCTCAGGCTTCGGCCTCATTTTTATTTGTTGGAATTCAACGACCGCGGGTGCGCCTCAGGTCTTACCGCAGGTGCGGTCTGGGTTCGGTACAAACTTCACAAATATGATATAAAGACCGCGGGTGCGGTAGAAAAGGCAGTGCGGGTGCGGTATGGCTTCGGCCATTCTTTCAAAAATTCTCATTTTTATGTCCTGCATTCTCACATCTTCAAATCTAACATCAATGACAACTGATAATTCTCGAGCCTTACATTTCTCCCCCCCCCCCCCCCCCTTAGACAGGAGTTCGTCCTCGAACTCGTAAGCAAATAATCATACAAGTATATACAAAACAGTATAATCAAAACTGAAATGAAGACACACATCATATGAATAGCTCGGGATGTTTCTGTCTCATATCAGACTCTGTCTCCCAAGTTGCTTCCTCGATGCCATGACGACTCCACTGAACCTTCACAAGCGGAATGGTCTTGGTTCTAAGCTGTTTCTCCTTCCGATCCAGAATTTGTATCGGCTGTTCAACATAGCTTAAAGTCTGATCTAACTCTGCTTCGTCAGGCTGAATGACATGAGAACTATCTGGCATATATCTGCGTAACATCGATACATGAAAAACATCATGAATACCAGATAATGAAGGAGGAAGAGCAAGTCTGTAAGCTCGATCGCTAATCTTCTCAAGGATCTCATACGGACCGACGTATCTAGGAGACAACTTTCCACGCTTGCCAAATCTGACAACGCCTCTGAAAGGTGAAATGTTCAAAAATACTTTGTCTCCCTATTCAAATATCAACTGTCTGCTTCTGATATTGGCGTATTTCGCTTGCCTATCCTGTGCTGTCTTCATTCTCTTCTGAATGATCTTCACTTTCTCGATCATCTCACGAATCATATCAGGCCCCAACTCTGGTACCTCAGAGATATCATCCCAGTACAACGGAGATCTGCACTTCTTTCCGTATAAAGCTTCGAACGGTGCCATCTCAATGCTAGTCTGATAGCTGTTGTTGTATGAAAACTCACACAACGGCAATGAATCTTGCCAACTAGTACCAATGTCTAGTACTACAGCTCTCAGCATGTCCTCTAAAATCTGGATAGTCCGCTCTGACTGTCCGTCTGTCTGAGGATGATAAGTAGTGCTCAGGTGTAAAGTCGTACCCAAAGCCTGCTGCAAACTGTGCCAGAAGTGAGAAGTAAATCGTGGATCATGATCTGATACGATCGACTTCGGCACACCGGGCAATCTGACGACCTCTCTGACATACAACTCTGCCATCTGATCATGTCGATAGGTCATTCTGTATGGAATAAAGCACACTGATTTGGTCAGTCTGTCTATCACGACCCAAATCGCGTCACAGCCCCGCGAAGATCGAGGCAACTTCGTCACAAAATCCATGGAAATGTGATCCCATTTCCATTCAGGAATAGACAAACTCTGAAGTAAACCTCCGGGATTCTTTCTTTCTGCCTTCACCTGCTGGAAATTCAGGCACTTAGACACAAATTCTGCAATGTCTGTCTTCATCTGCTTCCAGCAGAATTGTGTCTTCAGATCATTGTACTTCTTCCTGCCACCAGGATGAATGCTGAACCGACTACAGTGTGCCTCTGACATAATCTGTCGTCTCAGATCGGTAACATCTGGCACTACTAGACGGTTATTCACATACAGAACAGAATCTCTAACCTGATACTCTGATATATGACCAGCTCTGACCATATCGATCGATTTCTGAACGCTCGGATTAGTTCTCTACGCTTCTTTGACCATCAAAATCAAATCTGGCTCAATCTGAATCGCAGCAAGTCACAACGATCTACTCTCTGTATCAAATGTCAACCCAGACAAGCAACAATCCTCAACTAAATTCGATACACCCACTGTCGACAAGGAAAGAGCACATACCTTTCGACTCAAGGCGTCTGCCGCTGCATTCGACTTCCCTGGATAGTACTTGATCTCGCAATCAAAATCTTTCAGCAGATCAAGCCATCGTCGCTGCCTCATGTTCAACTCTGACTGAGAAAAGAGGTACTTCAGGCTCTTATCATCGGAATAGATCTCAAATTTCTCGCCATACAGATAATGGCGCCAGATCTTGAGTGCAAAGACAATCGCCGCCAATTCAAGATCATGAATCGGGTGTCGTGTCTCGTGTGGCTTCAGTTGCCTAGAGGCATACGCAATCACGTGCCCTCGCTGCATAAGAATACACCCTAGCCCTCTTTGAGATGCGTCACAATATACAACAAACTCACCTGTACCTGAAGGAATCGTCAAGACAGGCGCACTAGTCAGCCTCTTCTTCAATTCTACAAAACTGGCTTCACAATCTTCAGACCATACAAATGGCATGTTCTTTTGTGTCAATTGGGTGATAGGCTTCGCTATACTGGAGAAATCTCGGATAAAACGACGATAATACCCGGCTAGACCCATGAAACTGCATATTTCCGGCACAGAAGTCGGTCTCGGCCAACTGATCACAACCTCAACTTGACTTGGATCTACCGCAATACCATCCCCAGATATAATGTGACCCAAGAAGACAACCTGTTTCAGCCAGAATTCGCACTTGGACAATTTGGCGTATAACTGCTCTTTTCTCAAAATCTGCAATACAATCCTCAGATGATCTGCATGCTCAGTCAGACTCTTCGAATATACAAAAATATCATCAATGATCACAATTAGAAACTCATCTAAATATCTCTGAAAGATACGGTTCATCAAACTCATAAAAACCGCTGGCGCATTCGTCAAACCAAAAGGCATAACAACAAACTCGTAATGTCCATACCTGGTTCGGAATACTGTCTTCGGTATGTCCACATCTCTAACTCTGAGCTGATGATATCCTGATCTCAAATCAATCTTCGAATAAACCGAAGATCCTTGAAGCTGATCAAATAAGTCATCGATGCGAGGCAAAGGATACTTGTTCTTCACTGTTGCCTTGTTCAATTGTCTGTAATCAATACATAGTCGCATCGAACCATCTTTCTTTCTAACAAATAGCACCGGAGCACCCCAAGGAGATACACTGGGTCTGATATATCCCTTGGACAGAAGATCTTCCAACTGTGCTTTCAATTCTTTCAGTTAGATAGGCGCCATCCTATACGAGCTCTCGAAATAGGAACACTGCCTGGCACAAGATCTATGCTAAAATCTACCTCTCGAACTGGAGGCAACCCCAATCTCATCAGGGAAAACATCTGCAAACTCGCAAACAACTGGCTGATCTGTCAATGCTGGGCTCGACTTCAGTAGATCTACTGAATATACGAGAAAGCCCTCTGCTCCTCTCTGAAGCAATCTACTCATAGTCAGAGCAGATACTAAGGGAATCCGAGATCTGGAACCATTTCCGTAGAATTTCCACTCATCTGTCATTTCGGGTCTGAATCTGACAATCTTGTGGAAACAATCTACAGTGGCCCTGTACTTGGTCAACATGTCTATACCAACTATACAATCAAAATCAGCTAAACCAAGTACTATACAATCTAGATCAATCTCATGCCCCTCAAACTGAAGCATACAATGTCTAACTGTAGTCACAGATATCAAACCACTTCCCAACGGAGATGTGATAGACACTACAGTAGACATCGACTCGACAGGCAAGGAATGCAATAATGCAAAACGTTCAGAGATGAATGTATGGGATGCACCTGTGTCTATCAACACATATGCAGGATAACCGCAAAGGAAACAGTTACCTGCAATGACATCGTCTGGTGCCTCCTGCGCCTGCTCCTCTGTCAGCGCAAACACTCTAGCCTGCTATCTGGGAGGTTGATTCACTGTCTGACTACCTCCTGGTCTCTGCTGGGTCTGTGCAGATGGTGGCTTGAAAGAGTGTACAGAGGATGCCTGTCTCTCAATCTGTGGCGCTGGTGCTGATGACCCGGTACTCTGGAATCGTTGCGCACCTCTCTGAGGATAAACTCTGGCGAAGTGTCCCGGTTGCCTACAGATATTGCAGCGTCCCATAACTCCTTGACACTGCTCCGTGGCATGTCGCGCTCCGCATGAACTGCAATACGTGCCACTATAATCTGAACCCTGACCTCTCTGTCGAGATCCACTTGAGCTCGATGAACTACTCCCGGATTTCTTAAACTGCTTGCCCTTAGCCTTCAGAAATTCCTTCTTGCCACTACTACTAGATCCACTATCAAATCGAGGAGGAGGTGGTGGAAACTGAGTGGTAGACTGTGGCTGTCTCTGCCCCTGAACACCATAAGAAGCTCCTCGCTGCCTGATCAAGCCAGCCTCTGCTCCTTTTGCTCTGTTCAGTGCCTCTGAAAAAGTATTAGGCCGTCCCGTGTTCACCAAAGTAAAGATATCCGGATTCAACCTGTTGATGAACTGATCGGCTACTGCTTCATCGCTTCCTGCCACATGCGGCACAAATCTGAGCAAAGCAGAAAATTTAGCAACATATTCCTCGATGTTCCACTGTCCCTGCCTCAGATTCGCAAATTCAGCCCCTTTGTCTTTTCGGTAGGAGACGGGGAAGAATCGCTGATAGAACTCATCCTTGAAGACTTTCCACGTAATGTCAATGCCTCGGTGCTCCAAGGCTCTCTTCGCAGTCAACCACCAGCTCTTTGCAACCTCTTGCAGCTGATGCCCTATCAATTTCACACGTCGCTCATCAGTATATGCCAAAGACTCAAACAACATCTCGATATCATCAAGCCAGCTCTCGCACTCTACTGCACTCTCTGTGCCCTTCAGCGTAGGAGGATGGAAAGACTGAAACCTCTTCAGTAAGGTCTCCATCGGCGTAGCGGTGATATCCATCTGTGCACCTGATGTGCTACCCTGCTCTGGCTGTGGTATACGACTAGGCGGCATAAATCTGATTATCAAACTGATTAGTACACAATCAATATTATCTGTCTCAGCCCTCCTCTGATCATATACATCTGATCGAGAGTCGGTTCTGATTCAGGCTTGACATGTATATGCTGTAACTCAATTCAGATAATACAACAACATACAATAGGGAAAGCAATAAATCAAGCTAGCACATCAAAAGCAAGGAAGATGACTCAATCTACCCCGCTCATTCTATTCTATCTCAGTCTACGGAACCTACAGCTCTGATACCACCTGTTGTGGGGACCCGGGCTCTAACTCAATTCTTTTGGGATTTATTGGATCTTTGCTCGAAAATGTGGGTTAAAATTTTGCTTTTTAATATTAAATCAAATGTAAACATAAAGCATGTCACTATTATTCAAACAACCATAATGTACGTACACATCTGTCTGATAAAAACATACACGATTGTCTAAAAGTTCCGTACAAGTCTAGTACAATAACAAGTAGTCTTCTTCTACACCCGGCATCGCCACACTATAAGCTCTCTCTTCAATGACGTGACCTGTACCTGCCCCACCTGATGCCAAGTACACATACAGACAAGACAACAGCCGGATAACTCCGGTGAGAATAAATCCCAGTATAAAACATGTATGCATGCAATGTACTAAATCATACACTAATGCATAGCATATATCAATGCACATGAAATAAAATATACAACAATGTAAAGGAATACAAATCTGTATTCAACGTCTAATTCTTTACTCGATTCTTTTCTAATCTATGGATCCCGGTGTGAATAAGACGGTCTATCACCCACCCAACCACTCGGGGTGACGGTAAGTCTTATTCCTAGACTTCGGTCAACTCTGTATCGAGGGTCTACACATAGAGAAAATCTACTACTATGCGTCGATACACCGAAACGTCTAGTTTAGGCCGATCTGCCAATATCTCCTATCTCAGGACTTGAATATAAATCAATAAACAAGACATTACATAATCAAATGTAATAACAATCTAGTATGTGATTTAGGGAAACTCGTATCAAATCTGAATCAAGTTGTGCAATCCCATGACCACATGAATTATACCTTTCATCGCACTGTCTGTGTCGTAGTCGAAGTCTTGAGTTCACAATAGCCAAAACAAATATGAAATGGCATAATCAATGTGCACTCTATCAATATACATCTCAAGCAATTCAATATACAAGCTGAAATCGGTTTCAATACACTTCGACAGCGTAACGGCGTAATTCTTCGATACCGATAACTCGATACTATCATACTCAATCACAAGCAACTCATACTATCATCAAAACATCAACATATATTCTAAAATCTGTATATTTTCGGTCCATCACATGCTGAAAATTCGAGAACATATATACGGTATCCGAAATTCAATCTGATTGCATCTCTACGATACTCAATATACCAAGAACACATATCTCTAACAAAATCATAACTTCTCCAACATATGAATTTCGAAACATGCTGGAAATGAACAATACTTACATCCGTGAATTAGTAAATGATGAGAGGAGTTCGAAACCGAAGTCGGATTTAAAATCGGATGGCTAAATCTTGCAAAATCTCAATTCTAATATGAAGAAGCTTTGAAGGAAACCAAGGCTTGCTCTCGGCTCGCCCTTGCTGCTGAATGAAGACAATGAGGTGTCATTTCAAAGTATATATATACCATGCCAAGTGTCAAGACAAGAAACAAAGGTGGCATTTTCGCATGCAGCACCGCGGGTGCGCTCAGGCTTCGGCCTCATTTTTATTTTTTGGAATTCAACGACCGCGGGTGCACCTCAGGTCTTACCGCAGGTGCGGTCTGGGTTCGGTACAAACTTCACAAATCTGATATAAAGACCGCGGGTGCGGTAGAAAAGGCAGTGCGGGTGCGGTATGGCTTCGGCCATTCTTTCAAAAATTCTCATTTTTATGTCCTGCATTCTCACATCTGCAAATCTAACATCAATGACAACTGATAATTCTCGAGCCTTACAGTATAATTGAAGTCAGATTAAAGAATAGACTGTTTATACAATTGTTATGAGTTTCAGAGTTGAATTGATGGAGATTTGATATCAGAGTTGTGTTGTTAATAATTTTAAGTGTACCGATATTGAGATTATGAATTCTTGTATTATACTTGCGATGTTGAGATTGACGGGGTTATCGAGACTGTATTGTTATGCCGTCGAAACATCGGTTGATTTAGATTGATCAGATTCAGTAATGATTTCGATTGTAACGTGATATCGTTGATATGAACTAGATTGTACATTGTTCCGATATGGATCAAATTATGTATTTATTTGAGTATTGATCAGAATAGGTCTTGAATTGAGTTATATACTGATATGGTATTTATGTGACTTGTCATTGCCAGACTGGGTATGGACAGATTGGAATACAAGACTTCGTCTTCGTCAGACCGGGAAGACAAAGGTATAATTCATGTTTTGTTTTGGGAAGACACAACTCAAATGAGATTCGATTTGAGTTTCCCAACAAAATCACATACTAGATTGTTGTTTATATTTTGTTTTGATTATGCTTTGTTTATAGATTATATTCAAGCATTTAAGATAGAAGAGTCATTGGCAGATTTGCCATATTTTCTAGATGTTTGGTGGTATCGACGCATAGGAGCATATTTCCTCCGATTGTATACATTTGATACATACAGGACCGAAGTCTAGGAATAAGACGTACCGTCACCCCGATTGGGAGGGTAGGTGACAGACAGTGACGTCTTATTCACACCGGGATCCATAGAGTTAGAGTCGAGTCGAGTCAAGATATGAATTGAATTGAGTTGCATGCTTATTTTATTTTGGTTTCAGAGATTATGGAACCCATTATTACTGCATGCTTATTTTGATTTGGTCTCATAGACTATGAAACCTATTATTATTGATTTTATGCATGATAGTATGCTTTATGATTTATATTGTGTATATTCATGTCTACCATGTTTTATACTAAGATTTATTCTCACCGGAGTATCCGGCTGTTGTCTTGTTTTGTATGTATGCATGACAACAGGTGGGACAGGATCGTGGTCAAGAAGATGATGAGAAAGACGAGTTTAGAGTGGTGATTCCGGACTTATTGTAGACTTGAGTGTTGTCCATTATTGTACTGTTATACTGAAATGTATATTAGTTCAATTCCATTATGCTCCGCACTTGTGTTTTAAAAGAAAAATTTTTAGACCCTGTTAAGTTTAATTGATAATTAAATCCCGAAGATGATTAAGAAGATGATCAGCGTCCGGGTCCCCAAAACAGGTGGTATCAGAGCAATAGATCCTTTGGACTGAGATAGAAGAGAATGAGCGGGGATAGATTGAGTTTCCTTCCTTGCATGTGATTGCTAGCATGAGATTTATTTTAAAGTTGATTTACATTGTGTATGCTAGCATGATACTATGATTTACTGCTTTGAACTACATGTGTACCTAATTATCTGATTTGAATTGGTATTATGTATTAATGAGTACGAATCAGATCTGATTCATGATCAGCAGTAAGATGATCTGAGAAAGAATGGAACAGATTTGTAGTATTGTGTTACTAATGTTTTGGTAATCAGATATAACTCCTCGAAGAGTTCCAGAACGGCGCAGTACTTCGGTTGAACAGATAGATATATCAGAAACTCATATGGAAATACAGTTGAAGAGGTTTCAGTCGTCTCAACCGCCGATTTTGAAGGGTACTGAGATGTCTGAAGAGTGTCAGAATTGGTTAGATGACATAGAACTATTGTTTGATTTACTTGATTATTCAGATGAACAGAGAATTAAACTGGAATTTCACCAGTTACGAGAGGCTGCCAGATATTCGATTCAATCAATCAGATGCTGCAAATATATCAAAATATCATAGATACCACGAGCATGAAATCATCAGAATAACTCTGAACATACTGAAACATGCCACAGAGAAACACTAAATCAGATGTAACTCCTGGTCGGTACTCTTCTACTGATCTTTCAATTCTTTCAATTCATTATGTATCATTCTGTACATTCAATGTCATTATGTGCTGAATTCTAAAGTACAAACAGTACCTGATCTCAATTCAATTCTGAAATTTTTCTTTCTAATAAAAAGCAGATCTGAAATCTTATCTGGGCAAATATCAGTCAACTCGTACATCACTGGCAAATCTGTCAATGCTAGGCTCGATTTCAGTACATCTACTGAATACATAAGGATACCATCTGCTCCTTTCTGTATCAATCGAGTCATAGACAATACAGATATCAAAGGAATTCTAGATCTAGAATCCTTATCGTGGAATTTCTACTCGTCAGCCCTATCTGGTCTGAATCTTATATTTTTTCTGGAAGGAATCTACAATAGTTCTGTACTTGTTCAGCATATTAATATCAATAATGCGGTCAAATCAGAAACACAAGTACATCGTAATCTAACTCGATCTCATTCTCATCTTACTGTATATACAAAATTCCACAGAAATCTCTAATATCAATCTTTCTTTCCCAAAAAAAAAGGGAATGAATACTACAGTACAAACAGACTCAACAGATACAACATATATCAATGCAATTCATTCAAAATACTCATAACGAATGCATTAGTATATATCAATACATATGCAACATAATCATAGAGTAACAGTACCTGCCAATATATCATCAAGTGCCTCCTGGGGCTGTTCTTCGATCACTTCTACCAGATGATTCTGCTCCCTGAAATCTTCGGGAACCTCTCTGGGGACAAACTCTAGCAAAGTGTCCCGGCTGTCGGTAGATACGAAAAATACCAGTCACTCCATTGCATTGCTCTGTGGAATGTCTCCCTCCGCAAATCCTGCAATACACTCCAGTATAACTTGGGGTGGAACCACTGGAGCTAGATGAACCGTTCAGTCCGCTCCCTAACTTCATAAACTGTTTCTTTCGAGCTTTCAGCAAATCTTGCTTTCCACTCGTACTGCCTTTATCAATATTCTAAGAGGGAGTTGCTGTGTCGGGAGTTGAATCACATCTAAACCTTTCTCGTTGTCGAATCAGACTCACCTCAGCTCTCTTTGCCCTACTCAAAGTATCAGTCAAGGTTCTGTCTTCCTCGCGCATGTGCGCCCTACACGTCGCGCATGTGTGCAAGGACTTCTCCTTTCATCTCTTGTGAAGTGAATCGTGGATCACGATCTGATACAATAGACTTCGGCACACCATGAAATCTGACAATCTCTCTGACATAAATCTCAGCCATCTGATCGTGTCGGTATGTCATTCTGTATGGAATAAAACACGCTGATTTGGTCAATCTGTCAATAATGACCCAAATCACATCACAGTCCCGGGATGATCGAGGTAACTTCGTCACGAAATTCATGGAAATGTGATCCCATTTCCATTCAGGAATAGCCAAACTTTGAAGTAGACCTCCGGGCTTCTTTCTCTCGGCCTTCACCTGTTGGCAATTCAAGCACTTAGACACAAATTCGGCAGTATCTGACTTCATCTGTTTCCACCAGAATTGTGTCTTCAAGTCATTGTACATCTTTCTGCCACCAGGATGAATACTAAACCGACTACAGTGTGCTTCTGACATAATCTGTTGTTTCAGTTCTGGAACATCTGGCACTACAATACGGTTATTTACATACAGAACATAATCATGTACCTGATACGCTGACTGATGTCCTGATCTGACCATATCAATCGACTTCTGCACATTCTGATCAGTTCTTTGGGATTCCTTCATTCGCATAATCAAATCTGGCTCAACTTGAATCGTAGAAAGTCGTAGCGGTCTACTATCTGTGTCAAATGCTAAACCAGACAAACAGCAATCTTCAATCATATTCGAAACACCTATCGTCAATAAGGATAGAGCACATACCTTTCGACTCAAGGCATCCGCTGCTGCATTTGACTTCCCTGGATAGTATTTGATCTCGCAATCAAAATCTTTCAACAAATCGAGCCATCTACGTTGTCTCATGTTCAACTCTGACTAAGAAAATAGATACTTCAGGCTCTTTTGATCAGAGTAAATCTCAAATTTCTCGCCATAAAGATAGTGACGTCAGATTTTCAATGCAAAAACAATAGCCGCCAATTCAAGATCATGAATTGGGTACCGGGTCTCGTGAGTCTTCAACTATCTCGAGGCGTATGCGATCACATGTCCTCGCAGCATAAGAACACATCCTAGCCCTCTGTGAGATGCATCACAATATACAGTAAAATCACTAGTACCTGAAGGTATCGTCAATACTGGAGCACTGGTTAGCCTCTTCTTCAACTCTAGAAAGCTAGACTCACAATCCTCAGACCACACAAATGGTGCATTCTTCTGTGTCAACTGGGTAATCGGCTTCGCAATCCTGGAAAATTATTTATTGAATCGTCGATAGTACCCTGCCAGACCCATGAAACTGTGTATCTCTGGCACAGAAGTCGGTCTCGGCCAACTGATCACAGCTTCAACTTTACTCGGATCTACAGAAATACTGTCTCCAGATATGATATGACCCAAGAAGACAACATGTCTCAGCCAAAACTCACACTTTGACAGTTTAGCAAATAATCTTTCATTTCTCAACTTTTGCTATTCAATTCTCAAATGATCGGCATGCTCACTCAGATTCTTAGAATACACCAAAATATCATCGATAAAAACAATCACAAACTCATCTAAATACCTCTGAAAGACACGTTTCATCAGTCCCATAAACACCGCTGGAGCATTCGTTAAACCAAAAGGCATGACAACAAATTCGTAGTGTCCATACCTGGTTCGGAATGCTGTCTTCGGTATATCAACATCACTAACTCTCAGCTGGTGATATCCAGATCTCATATCGATCTTGGAATAAACAGAGGATCCCTGCAACTGATCAAATAAATCATCGATACGAGACAATGGATATTTGTTCTTTACCGTCGCCTTGTTCAGTTGCCGGTAGTCGATACAGAATCTCATTGAACAGTCTTTCTTTCGTACAAAAAGTACTGGAGCGCCCCAAGGAGACACACTCGGTCTAATGTATCCCTTGGTCAGAAGATCTTCTAACTGTGCTTTCAATTCTTTCAACTCTATCGGCGCCATCCTATACGAAGCTCGAGATATAGGAACAGTACCTGGCACAAGATCTATGCTGAAATCTATTTCTCGGGCTGGGGGTAACCCTGGGATATCGTCAGGAAATACATCTGCAAATTCCCGTACTACTGGCAAATCTGCCAATGCCGGGCTCGATTTCTGTAGATCTACAAAATAAACAATGAACCCCTCTGCTCCTTTCTGCAACAATCTACTCATAGTCAGAGCAGACACTAAGGGAATCCGAAATCAAGAACCCTTACCGGAGAATTTACATTCTTCTATCATTTCAGGTCTGAATCTGACAATCTTGTGAAAACAGTCTACGGTGGCTGTGTACTTGGTTAACATGTCAATCCCGACAATACAATCAAAATCAGATAAGCCAAGTACAACACAGTCTAAATCAATTTCATGCCCCTCAAACAGTAGTATACAATGTCTAACTGAAGTCACAGATATCAAACCACTTCCCAACGTAGAAGAAATAGACACTACAGTAGACAATGACTCGACAGACAATGCATGTGTCAATGCAAAATGTTCAGAAATGAATGTATGGGATGCACCTGTGTCTATCAACACATATGCAAGATAACCGCAAAGAAAACAGTTACCTGCAATCACATCATCTGGCGCATCCGGGGCCTGCTCCTCTGTCAGTGCGAACATTCGAGCCTGCTGTGTGGGAGGTTGGCTCACTATCTGGGTACCTCTGGCTCGGGACTGGGACGGTGCATGTGGCGGCTGAAAGGAATGAACAGATGATGCTTGCCGCTCTGGCTGAGATACTGAACCAGATGCCCCAATACTCTGAGCTTGCTGTGCACCTCTCTGTGGACAGATTCTGGCAAAGTGTCCCTGTTGTCTACAAATATTGCATCGGCCCATGACTCCCTGACACTGCTCAGTGGCCTGTCTGCCTCCACAAGAACTACAGTACACACCTGTATACTCGGTATTCTGGCCAGGTCCTCTCTGTCGTGACCCAGTGGAGCTCGACGAACTGCTCCCTAATCTCTTGAACTGCTTGCCTCTAGCTTTCAAAGAATCTTTCTTGCCATTACTACTGCTTCCACTATCAAATCGAGGAGGATGTGGTGGAAACTGGGCGGCGGGCTGTGGCTGTCTCTGACTCTGAACACTATAGGAAGCTCCTCGCTGTCTAATCAAGCCAGCCTCTGCTCCCTTCGCTCTATTCAGTGCATCATAAAAGGTATTGGATCGTCCCGTGTTCACCAAAGTAAAAATGTCCGGATTCAAACCATTGATGAATTGATCGGCGACCGCTTCATCATTTCCTGCCACGTGTGGTGCAAATCAGAGCAAGGAAGAAAATTTGGCAACATACTCTTCTATGTTCCACTGCCCGTCGACTGGAAAGAAACGCTGATAAAATTCATCTTTGAATACCTTCCAAGTAATATCGATACCTCTATGCTCCTGAAACGACCTCGATTTTTTTTTCTAATCATAAATCATAAATTCTAAATACTAACTAAGTAAAATAATTTAACAATTTAATCTCAAGTGCATGAAATAAAATCCTAAATCATCGTCTAACCAAAATTCCTAAATCGACCTTCGAAAAGATCAGCTAATAATAAAAATAAAGCATAAAAATATCTCTAATAAAAATCATTAGCAAAATCTTTAAATCATAAATCTATCTAGCCAGTGCGGAAACATAAAGGGCCTCGGGTGTGTACTGCTGCACTCGATTGACTCAATCGTCACCGTCTCCAAAATCAACCATTCCTGCATCATACAAACCTAGTGAGTCTAAAGACTCAACACGTTCTAAACTTAGATAACAAATAATACATATACATCCACATACATTTAAAAATCATATTTTTATCTAAAATAATCTTTTGAACATAAATAAACCATTAAAAATCATTTAAAATAAGCTTTAAGCATAAATAAATCATTTAAAAATAGCTTTAATCATAATCATAAATCATATATCATAAAAAACCATTTTTATCATAAGCTTTCAATCATATATCATTTTGGGTGAAGTTTGATCATTGAAAGTGACTAGCTTTTATCTTTTGGTCGACTGCAGTCTTAGCTCCACATGGCCCTTGGGGGTGTGCACTAGGCTCCACCGTGGAAATATGATCGTTGGGGTTCCCTCGGGGGCCTTTTCCCATAGACGGTTCCCTCTGGGGCCTTTTCCCAAACATGGGTTCCCTTTGGGGCCTTTTTCCGTAAATGGGTTCCTTCTGGGGCCTTTTCCCCTCACGTTATTCCCACAAAATCATATATCATAAATCATATCTTTTGTCATAGTCAATTCACATCCCTCAAAATATTTTTCATTTTCTTTAAAAATCATAAAATAAGACAGCTTTCCAAAAATAACATTTTAGACAGTATAAATTGCACAGCTTGACCATAAATCATACAAATACATATTATCATCAAAATCATCATAATAAATCATAAAATATCATATTACAAGCATTATGATCCTTCGGGGCGCTGCCAAGCGTTTTTTGTATTTTCCTAAGTGTAACAAGACCGTTTTGCCCCTAGACGTAAAAATTCTTGAATTTATCTTTTTCTCACTTTTAATGACATGAGATTATTTTAAATAATTATTTAGGCTTACATGAATTTTCTCATATTTTTATTTGGCTTAAATCGATGACTTTTAAATTAATATTTAAATAAGACATATTAACGCGTTTTAAATCCCGAATTAAACCAAACCTTAATATAAAATTCTCAAATTTAAAAAGTAGACTTTTAATAATTTTTTAAGCTTAATTATCATTTTTCATAATTTTATAAAGCTTAAAACTAGGCGTTTTAATTAATTCGTTAATTAACGTTCCGTTCGGCGATTAAATCCCAAAAAATTCCAAAACTCATTATTTTGATCCCAGATTTTACACATAATATTTTTAGTATTTATTCTACCCTTCCAAGTCATGAGCCACACCCTTGGACCCATGGATTCAATTTTAGATTTTTAATTTTCGAAATTGACCCTTGACCGATCACCCCGAGCCATCTCCCGATTTACTCGAGCCACGCCCGAGCCACCTCGAGCCAAACCCTAGCCAACTCATCTAGGCACCCTCCTGACCAAACCCAACCCAAAGAACAAGCCCCTAAGTCGCTCAAACTCTCCTGGACAAAAGCACAAAAATTCAGCATGTGTGTGCGCGTGTGTTTCCTTGGGTGTTAGGACTCCTAACTAGTCTAGGACTCTCCCAGCCGAGCCACCACCGTGCCCACCTGTACCTAACCATCTCTGGACCACTCACAGACCCTACCAAGCCCAGCCCAGCCACTGAACCCAAGCAACAAACCCCTTGGAACAAGAACAAGCTGCGCGCCCCCCCTTCCCTTCCTTGCGCGGCTGCTGTCAACTTCATGTGGAGGCTTCTACTGTGGGGACCCGGGCTCTAACTCCTTTCTTTGGGATTAAATGGATCTATGAGATAATGTGGATCAAATTTGCGCTTTTCAACATTAATGCTAGTGTAGATAAACAAGCATAAGATCTTTATTTATATTACAAATATATAACATGTCTTGTTCTAGTACATTAGTCCAACTAGGGTTTGATACAATAAACCACAAACAAAAAGCACAAGTCTAAATAAAAAAAAAAACCACTAGTCCTCTGATGCGCCCGAAGTCACCACGCTATCACGATCTCATCTCTGTCTCGACCTAGATCTTGCCCCACCTGTTGTTATGCACACATACATACATAACAACAGCCGGAAACTCCGGTGAGAACAAATCCCAGTATAAACATGTATACATGCATATATCAATCTAAACATGAAACATGCTATAATGAATGACATCCATATAAACATGCAATGCAATGCGAATCAAACCATGTCTGGACTCGACTCGACTAGAACTCTAGGGATCCCGGTGTGAATAAGACGATCTATCACCTACCCTCCCAATCGGAGTGACGGTACGTCTTATTCCTAGACTTCGGCCTGATCTGTATCCACATCTACAATAGGAGAATAATCTTTCCCTAAGCTGTGATATCACCGAACATCTAGAAGTTTGACTGTTTCTGTCAAGACTCCCTATCTTAAATGCAATGCATAACAATCTGTCAACAATGCATAATTATCTCAAAATATTTGAATACAATTCTATAAACAAATCACAATCATATTACAATATAAACAACAAATCTAGTATGTGATTTTGGTTGGGAAACTCAAATGTGATCCCATTTGAGTTGTATCTCCCCAAACAAAACATGTATTATACCTTTCTCGTCGCTAAACCTTTATCGATGTCGAGGTCTCGATGTCAAAGTCGTCGACACCAATCTGAAATGGCAATGTGATATATATTTTATCAATCTCTAATCCTACCAAGATATATATATAATCTGTAACTAGTCTTGATACAATTTGACGGCATAACAACGTAATTCTCGATACCGGTCAATCCAACTCTCACGTATATCAACACATCATAGTTCTCAATTCATAGTTAATCTCATAACCATGCCCAACCTTAAAAATCTGTGTATATTTAATCATATACATACTGAAATCCTCAAACAATCGCACATCATATCTTTTTCTCAATCTGTTTGCGAATATAAGTTTACAACAATCACTAGAACACATATTCATAATCATATCAGAATTTCTCCAATACCTAAACTTCAAACCATGCTGGAACTTAAAGAAACTTACCTCACTTTGAAGCTCTTAATGTAAGGATCAATAATCTAAGCTCGGATTTGAAATCAGATAGCTAAATCTTGCACAATCTAGTTTTTAAGCCATGAAAACTTGAAGCTCTTCCATGGAATTCTCGGTTCTCTCTCTTGCTAGAATGAAGAAATGAAGACTCAGCACTACCTATATATATATATGCCATGTGTCAAGTTAAGAACAAAGGTGGCTTTCTCGCATGCAGCACCGCGGGTGCGGTCACGTTAGCATCGCGGGTGCGCTATGCTCTCAGCAACCCTATCATTTTTCTCAAAATAGCGACCGCGGGTGCGGTCTTGTCACCGCGGGTGCGGTCCTTCTGCACCGCGGGTGCGGTGATGCTACGGAAAATTTTGCTAACTTACTGTCCATGCACCGCGGGTGCGGTCTTGGTGGCACCGCGGGTGCGTTGTAGCTTCGACTTTTCTTGTTAAAATCTACAATTGCATGACCGCGAGTGCACTCCTGCTTTGGCCGCGGGTGCGGTCTTGCAAAATCCTAATTCTCATGTCTTTTCTCCTCTCCGTGCACATCATGCACTCCCATATCTTCCGAATATTATTTTAATGAAAACTAATAATCTCGAGCCTTACATCTACCCAAGCCACCACCGAGCCCAGGCCTTCCTAACTCTCACTGGATCACCCTTGGCCACCATCCAGACCACCTAGCCAAGCCCCTAACCGAGCAACCCCCCTGAAATTCTCGGCCACACCAGAACCTGCGAGCTTTGCTTCCCTTGCGCTTCATCACGTTTTGGTTCAACCAGCACCGAGCCCACTACTCCAGCCCCTGAGCCGACCCCTGCCCATCATCCTAGGACCCTGATGAACCACCAAACTCGGCCCAAGACCGAGCTGCGATCCCCTCTTCTACCCCGAACAACCTCTGCTCGCGAATATGGGAGGAGTCCCACTTCGGGTGGACTCCTTCCACAACCTAGGACTCGAACCCTAGCCACCCTAGGACCCAACCCAGCCCTAGACCAAGACCACCCTGACCCTGACCCAGCCCTGGACGAGCCACCTTGCCCCCATGCAAAACCACCGAACCCTTGCATCTTGAGGAACCAAATAAACTCACGGCCCTTTTCTTTTCTTCTCTTCTTTCTTCTTTTTTTTTGTTTGTTTGCCCACGGTTCCAGCTTAGGTTTTCTTTTATTTTATCATGTTTTGATCATAATTAATCATATTTTATCATGTATTGGCAGCGTGTCCGTTGGGTTCATAATGATTCTTTTAAAACAAGCGTAAAATCGTAAAAACGTTAAAAATACGTATCATACCGTAAAATAATCGATCCCACATATTTTTCATGCATAAACAATTAAATCAAGCATATTATGATTTGTATGATGTTAAAAAAAGTTTAGAGAACGTGCCTTTGCGTTTATAACGCTCGATTATTTGATCTTCGGCGAGGGTGCGACGTTGGACGACCGGACGACGAAGAACACAAGCTTTTCTTCTCCCCAATATTTTCGAAATTGCTGTATGTGTGTGCTTGGTGTTAGACGGCTGATGGGTGAAGAATTGTGAGGGTTTGAAGACTAGATTTAGTTATTTATAAACTTAATCACATATTAGTGGGCTTTGGTTTTGGGCTTGCAAGTTTAAAGGTAATTGGGCCTTCTTTAAATAATTAAATTGGGCCCAATAACACTTAATTAAATAAAACATAAAATTTTATAAAATTAGCTTCTCAAAAATAATATTTTTGATCTTTTAAAACTCACTGTTTGCCCAAAACCGGCTTCCCGGGAAAAATCGAGCTCGATTAGTAAAATAATTCGAACTCCAACATTTTTAGAAAAATTAAATCATTTTAAATCATACTAGGAAGCATTGCCACTATTTAAATAAAATTACATATTCTTGTCTTGGTCGTCCCCTGTCTCCTTTTCCCTGCCTATTATCGAATATTCAGGTAAAAATCCTTAATTTCATGAAAATATGTCACATAATCATTTAATCATGAAATCCTATATTTAATCATATAAAACATCATGCTAGCATTTAAAAGCAATTAAATAAAACAATTATGCAATTAAAATATTTTTGTATGCATGTGGTTTACGTGGACTGATTTTTCGGACGTTACAGCTCCCATGCTCGTTTCGTTGTAAGCCACCAACTCTTTGCCACTTCCTACAACTGATGCCCAATCAACTTCACTCTCCGTTCATCTAGTTTTGACAAATCTGTCAATGACTCTCCTATCTCAATGCTTGAATATAAATCTATAGACAAAGCATGATTATATCAAGAGATTTGAATATAAATCTATAAACAAATCCAAATCATATCAAAAGATACAATAACAAATCTAGTATGTGATTTTGTTGGGAAACTCCAATCAAATCTGATTCGAGTCGTATCTTCCCCACAATCACATGAATTATACCTTCTTATCGTTCGTTGAAGTCGAAGTCTTGAAGACGAATCTGTCAATATCAATCTGAAATGGCAATGTAGAGATGCACCATATAAAATACAATTCAAAGTAGGTCTTGTGCAGTTCAATAATCCATCTTGGTGAAATTTCAACGGCATAACGGCGTAGTTCTCGATACCGGTCAATCCAACTCTCAACATATATCAACACTTCATAATCTCTGACTCATAATCAATATAATCTATCCATCAACATCTCAAAATCTGCATTATCTTAACTCATACAAGCTTGAATCTCATAACAATAGCATAACATGTCATTTTCTCGATCCGGTTACGAATACACTATGCTTAATATGTTAAGAACACAATATAATCATCATATCATAATTCTTTCAACATATGGAATCTTAATCATGCTGAAATGATATAAAAAGTATACCCTTCAATAGCCCTAAATGCAAGAAGCAAGAATATCTACTTGGATCAAAGTTTGGAGATGTAATTCTTTCACAATCATACCCTTAGGAGCATAAGTGAGTTGAAGCTTTTCCCTCTGAATTTCTCGACCTTCAGCTTTCTGAAATGGGAGGAATGAAAGACACATCTCATATATGCATGGCAAGGGACAAGTGTTATTATTTTTCAAACAACACGTATGACCGCGGGTGCGGTAGATCAAATACCGCGGGTGCGCTCAAGCTTCGGCAGCACTTTCATTTTCTGAAATTCGACGACCGCGGGTGCGGTCCCTCCTTGACCGCGGGTGCGGTCTTGCTTCGAATAAAATTTCCTACCCTACTGGACATTGACCGCGGGTGCGGTGGATCTTGGACCGCGGGTGCGGTGTGGCTTCGGCCTCACCTTCAAAATTCAGAATTATGTTACCGCGGGTGCGGTCTCTTCCTAAGTGCGGGTGCGGTCTATCTTGTACTCAAAACTCTGATTTCTCATGTCTTTTCTCCCCTCATTCCATATCATGCATTCTCATATCTTTGATTATCATATTAATGAAGACTAATGAATCTCGAGCCTTACACAATCCACTGCAGTCTCCGTGCCCTTCAAAGTCGGGGGATGGAATGATTGAAACCTCTTCAATAACGTCTCCATAGGTGTAGCAGTAATGTCCATCCGATTACTGATAAACATAAAAATTGTACATTAATTAAATGTTTTATAATATAAATATATAGTTTTTGTTTTATTAAATGTTTAAATATTATATGTTTTATAATAAATTGTATAAAATATAAGTTGTTGTGTAATTACAAGTTTTTACTATTTTTACAGGTTCGATAAAACAAGAATAAACTTGGCTTTGCAAATGGGATTAAGATGATTCTTGGACCTGTAGAAAGTTGATGTGAATATCTACAATATTGATGGCAAGCATGAGATAAAAATCCTCTCACAATTGGGATCAAATTAAGCAACAAATAAAGTTACCAAAGGAGTGACAGTTTTACCATGCTCTAGTATTTTGACCATATCTCTCAAATTACTTAGTCAAATGGTTTGAAAAAAATCCCACAACTAGACAACTCAATTATCCACATGTTTCTTTTTATGTGAAGAAGTAAATTCGGAGAAGAAGATTTTCAAAAGTGATGTGTAATATAATATAATATCTTGGAACACCAATGAAGACTTATGTGTAAAAAAATAATATTTTATTTGTGGTTGTCTCCCCAAATTTGGCTATAAATAGGGGTGCATTGTAATGTATTGAGATATCCCTCATTCTATGAACAAACCTTTGAGTTCATAATATTTCTCTCTATATGTTTCCTTTTTTTCTTCATTTAAATATAATTAGCATGATAATTTCATATTCAAATTAGCTAACTTCCTAAAGTTGAGATGAAAAGGTGAAACTCTTGGCATGATAATAAGGTTACTAAAAGGTAAAAATCTATGTTTTATATTATTTAATCATTATTTATTGTTTATGTTATATTTATTTCTTTAAGTATTTTTATATCCTACTTATAAGTGGGAGTTTTGATTTATTGTTGCTATATGTTACACTAAATTCTTGGAACCATTTAAATGTTAGTTTGGTATTACCAACCATTTAAAGTGGATGTCTTGATTTATTATATATGAATATATTATAATATTAAATTCTTGGAAGCATTTAAATGTTAGGTTTTACCAACCATTTAAAGTGGGGACCTTGATTTACTATATATAAATATATCATAATATTAATTTCTTGGTACCATTTAAATGTTAGTTTTGTTTTACTAACCATTTAAAGTGGGAACCTGGATTTAGTGTTTACAAATATACATAGCACAATAAATACTTGACCAAATTTATAAGTTTTGGTATTTATTATATACTTATAAGATAATAGTATATAACATAATATAAATATGATTATTTAATATATTGGAACCATTTTATTAAGTGGATTTCAATATTGTTCGTTAATGTTAACTTTATTGAAATACCAAGAGTGGATCCTTTAATCTCAACTACTTAAATTAAAATTTGAACAATTAAAATTACCAATTAAAGATTCAAACCATTAAAAGAAATAAAAAAACAAAAAGACATTGTAGTGGACTTGTAATTACCGTAGATTCCCTCTAGATACGATATTCGGACTCACCGAATTATACTACTTGTGGACAATCTGCTTTTGGGAGTGCAACAATCAGAGTCGCAACAAGTTTTTGGCGCCGTTGCCAGGGAAGTATAATTTAATTTCAAGTCTATTTATTTTCTTTATAGTTTATTTTTCTTTATTTGATTTTTTATTGCTTGAATGAACATTTGGTCACGTACACTTAGTGGTCGACTTATTCGAAATAACCCTTTATTTTTACAAAACATGGCGGAAGAACCCATCCAAGAAAATGAAGATGAAATTCAATCTCAACATGATCATGATAGACGAAGAACACTTAGAGATCACATGAATCCTACACGTATTAGTGAACCGTCATGTCTAGTTTTTCCCCCTGATGCATCTCATTTCAATTTTAAGCTTGGTATTATCCAACTTTTACCCAACTTTCATGGCTTAGATTCTGAAAATCTATACATGCATTTACGAGAGTTTGAAGAAGTGTGCAGCACATATAATGATCTAAATTGTAGCAATTGAGTATCTCGATTCATTAGCTGAAAATGCTCAAAATTGGGACACTATAGGTACAATCGAACCATCAAACAAGATTCAATCTCCTACATCTGGTGGAGGTGTGTACACTCTCGAAGATGAACATGATCTTCAAGCTAGATTTACCTCTTTGGCAAGAAAAGTTGAGGCACTTGAATTGAAAAAGAATGGTCAATTAAAATATGTTCAAGAAATTGCGTGTCACATCTGTGATACAAGTGATCATTTCACAAAAGATTGTCGCACTTTGCCCTCTTTTAAAGAATGTCTCCATGAACAAGTCAATGTTTTGAACAATTTCAAAAGGCCAAATTTTGAACCATTTTCTCAAAATTACAATCCAGGTTGGCGAAATCATCCAAATTTTAGCTGGAGGAATGATAATGCTGCACAATTTCCGCAACCACATTTTCAAAATCAACAAAATTTTCAAAATTATGCACCTTATGTTCCTCCACCGAAAATGAATTTGGAAGATTTATTGAATTCTTTCATTGCAAAGCAAGAGTCTATCAATACTCAAACTGCTCAAACCATGACAAATTTGAAAGATACTCTTGCTAAATTTTCATCTGCACTTAATGTTCATGAAAAAGGTAAATTTCCTTCACAACCACTGCCTAATCCCAAGGATCGTCATTCACAAACTGGAACTTCTGGAACTCAACCGATGGATCAGGTAAATCTGTTATTACCCTTCGAAGTGGTAAGGTTGTGGAAAATTCCATTCTTGAACCTTGTGAAGATGATGATAAATCAACTTCAAAGGGTAAGAAAATGGAACCCATAACTTGCGAAAAGGAGGTTCAACAGACAGTGTCACCACCATTCCCTCATGCATTGAAAAATACAAAAAAATCAAATTTGAATTCTGATATATATGATATTTTTAAACAAGTAAAAGTTAATATTCCTTTATTAGATGCAATAAAACAGGTACCATCATATGGAAAAGTTTTGAAAGACTTGTGCACTGTGAAAAGAAAATTGAATGTGAACAAGAAAGCATTTTTAGCCGAACAAGTAAGTGAAATCATTCAAAATAATAATACTTTGAAATACAAAGACCCAGGTTGTCCTACTATTTCTTGTATTATTGGAGAACGAAAAATTAAAAATGCATTTCTTGACCTTGGAGCTAGTGTGAATTTACTTCCATATTCAGTTTATCAAGAACTCAATCTAGGCGAGTTAAAACCTACTTCGGTAACACTTTTACTTGCTGATAGATCTGTTAAAGTACCGAGAAGTATGATAGAAGACGTGTTGGTCCAAGTTGATAACTTTGTATATCATGTCGATTTTATAGTTTTAGATACACAACCTATTGTAGCTTGTAATGCAATTCCTGTAATTTTAGGTCGTCCATTTTTAGCAACTTCTAATGCTTTTATAAATTGTAGGAATGGAATAATGAAGTTGTCATTTGGTAACATGACCTTGGAACTTAATGTGTTTAATCTTTGTAAGCAACCACATGACAAAGGAGATGAAAGTGAAGATGAAAATCTTATTGAACATCTTGTGGAAAAAAACATTCAATAAGGGAGTACTCGTGATCAATTAGATATTTGTTCAATTGAAACTGTTAAAGAAAATGCTGAAATTGATCTTGATGATTTTATCAGGTATCACTCGTTACCAGGACCAGAGAAAGAATTTGATGCAAAATATGAGAACAAAGACGAACCACCCATATTGGAGTTAAAACCCTTGCCAGAAGAATTGAAGTATGCATTTCTTGGAGAAGATGAAACATATCCGGTGGTAATTTCTTCCAAACTATTAAGTAATAAAGAAGGTAAATTAGTTGATATGCTTAAAAAACATAAAAATGCAATTGGTTGGACAATAAAAGATCTTAAGGGCATTAATCCACTAATTTGCACTCACAAAATTCACTTAGAAGAAAATACTAAAACATCTCAACAACCACAAAGGAGATTAAATCCATACATGAAAGATGTTGTGAAAACTGAAGTTCTCAAACTACTCGATGTTGGGATTATTTACTTTATTTCAGATAGTAAGTGGGTAAACCCAACACAAGTAGTTCCGAAAAAATCTGGCATCACAGTGATAAAAAATGAAAAAGGTGAATTGTTAACAAGTCGAGTCCCATCTAGTTGGCGGATGTGTATTGATTATAGAAAATTAAATGACGCCACTAGAAAAGATCATTTTCCATTACCATTTTTGGATCAAATTTTAGAAAGAGTAACAGGTCATCCATACTACTGTTTTCTTGATGGATATTCAGGTTATTGTCAAATTCCCATTGCACTCGAAGATCAAGAAAAAACTACATTCACATGTCCTTTTGGAACATTTGTATTTAGAAGGATGCCATTTGGATTATGCAATGCCCCAGCAACATTTCAAAGATGTATGCTAAGCATTTTTTGCGACATGGTTGAAAATTGTTTGGAAATTTTCATGGATGATTTAACTGTCTTTGGGAATACATTTGATAATTGTCTTGAAAATTTGGAAAAAGTTTTAAAAAGATGCGAGGAAAAATGTCTTATTTTAAATTGAAAAAAATGTCATTACACGATTACTTCTGAAATTGTTTTGGGACATGTCTTGTCATCTCATGGAATTGAAGTTGATAAAGCAAAAGTTGATGTCATTGCCAATTTACCCCCTCCAAAAACCATTAAAGAAATTCGCTCATTTTTGGGACATGCTGGATTTTATAGGAGGTTTATAAAGGACTTTAGTTTAATCTCTAAATCCATTTGTAACCTCTTAACAAAAGACACTGCATTTGAGTGGACTCAAGAATGTCAAAATGCTTTTGATAAAATCATTCGACATTTAACATCAGCTCCTATCATGCAACCTCCTGACTGATCTTTACCATTTGAAATCATGTGCAATGCGAGTGATTATGCAGTCGGTGCAGTACTGGGTCAAAGAAGAAACGGTAAGCCTTATGTGATATATTATGCAAGTAGAACTTTAAACAATGCTCAAATGAATTACTCCACAACTGAAAAAGAACTACTTGCTGTAATATTTGCATTAGATAAATTTCGTTCTTATTTGATTGGATCAACGACTATTGTGTTTACTGATCATTCTGCTATTAGATATTTGTTGACCAAACAGGATGCAAAGCCACGACTGATACGATGAATTTTGTTGCTCCAAGAATTTGACATTGTGATCAAAGATAAAAAAGGAACCGAGAATGTCGTAGCCGATCATTTATCGAGACTAGTAACAGGATCATCTTGTGAAATGACACCAATTAACGATAATTTTCCTGATGAACATCTATTTTCAGTTACTACTACACATTGGTTTGCTAACATAGTAAATTTTCTTGTGACAGGAAAAATACCACCGCAATAGAGTTCCCAAGATAAAAGAAAATTTTTGAATGAGGTAAAAAACTTTTATTGGGATGATCCGTATCTGTTCAAGTATTGTCCAGATCAAATTTTTCGACGTTGCATACCCGACAATGAGGTAAGTAGTGTCATTAAATTTTGTCATTCAAAAGCATGCGGAGGACATTTTTCTTCAAAGAAAAAGGCTGCAAAAATCTTGCAGTGTGGATTTTATTGTCCCATTTTGTTTAAAGACACCCACGAAATCTGCAAGATCTGTAAAAATTGTCAAAAATTGGGTGCGATTTCAAAAAGAAACATGATGCCTTTGAATCCTATCATTGAAATTGAAATCTTTGACTGTTGGGGAATTGATTTTATGGGACCTTTTCCACCGTCGTTTGGATACTTGTATATTTTAGTTGCAGTTGATTATGTTTCCAAATGGAGGCAATTCCATGTCGAACAAATGATCATAAAATCGTCATCAAATTTTTAAAACAAAATATTTTTAGTAGATTTGGAATTCCTCGAGCCATGATAAGTGATGGGGAACTCACTTTGTTAATAAACCATTTGCTTCATTAATAAAAAAATATGGTATTACTCATAAAGTAACTGTAACGTCCCGAAAATTAGAAAGTCCACGTGAACCACATACATGCAAATTATTAAATTTCTTTGGTATTTTATTTAATTCTTTTAAAACATAAAATGCATGTTTATTTTATTAAATTGTTTTAAAGCATTAAAATGTATTTTTATTTTATTAAATTTTGTTTAATTATTTTTATGCATTTTATGCATTATTATTGCATGATAGCATTTAATTCATGAAATGTTAAAAGGTCATGCATTATGATTTTAAGTTTCATTTCGCGTATGAACGAGAAGCGGCGACCGGAGAAATTTCAAGAAAATTATTTTTATTACACGATTAATTTTTATTAATTAATATAAGATGTTTTGAAGATATTTTTCATGAATTATAATTTATTGGATATTTTTATCCGCATGATTTTAATTTTTTATGATACATAAATTTTATCGAATCGGGAGAATTTTTGAGGGTTCGGTTAATAATTTCAAAAACTTTCCAAAACAAAATATTTTTCGAGAATGTTTTTGGATTTAATGGACCTAATTTTAAGTTTATTGGACTTAATTAGCTTTTTAAAACTTTAATTGATAATTTAAGGCTCATTATCAATTATTTAATTAATACCCTAAACTAAACCTACACCTACCCTATACCCAAATAATTGAACCAGCCGACACACCTCATTCCCCCATCGGTATCCTCTCGTTTTCAGCTTCTTTCTCCAGCAAGGTTTCGGCTAGCACTTGTTCTTGCAAAATAAAATTCTCCGGCTTAATTTACGACGTCCGTTCTTCGGTTTCCTTGCGAAATAAATACTAGGCACGCCATGTACTTTTATTTCTGCATCATACATGCTATATATTTGCTGTTATGTGTGTGTATTTTCATAGAATTCTCGATCTTGCATATGATGTTGGAAGGCTTCGGTTTTGTTCAAAGTTCTTGCACTTTTTTCATCCAACTCACGTTTTTTTTTTACTGATGTGCAAGGACTGTGGGATCGAGTGTTAAGAGGCTGAAAAAGTTTATAAAGTGTGGTCTTGGGGTTCGATCGGGTCGGTGTTGCTGTAGGTGGAAGAACCGAAGGGTATTCTAGATGGTGTGCCTTTCACGAGTGAGGGATCGAGGTAGGGGTGGTGCCGGTGGTGCAAGGACTAAACTGGGGCTCGGACCAGACCCTGGTGGGTTTGAGTCACGGCCCAGGGTGGCCCAACCACTGCTGAAACCATCGGACGTAGCTGCTGCACTCATGAAGGAGAGGAGCTCGGTAGGATGCCTTTGGGGTTCTAGCGATCGTGCTTGTGTTGTAGGCTTGCATGGGAGGTTAGCCGTGGGTCTAGGTGTTAGAGTAGATGCCCTGCAAGTCAACGGTTGGCTAGGGAATTTATTGACTCAAGTGAAATGAACAATCTTTATTTTAATATAATTTAACTTTTTATGGTCTTGTTATACTTTATCTGTATACCCATGCAATCAGCATAGATAAAGTCCTTGATTATGCTTTAATACAAATGAATCGTAATTCGATGTTGAAACTCATTTGTAAACACTGCATATTCTAAATTTGTTCCTAGTCGATTCAGCCGCCTAAAACAGGGATAAAGGCCGCTTGAGCTTGAGACTAGCATATTTGATGTTGTGTACTGTGTTTCTTGGTAAGGGCATAGAGATGTCCAAACATGCAGATGGGTAGTCATATGATTATTATACCGAACAACCCTCCCTCGGACTTTCCAAGTGGTTATCATTCATCGAGAGGATAAGTCCGTGGTTATGATTGTACACCATTAGTCCTTACGACCCGGGACAACACTGAGGCTCTATATGCTAGGGCTGTGCTTTGACTCGTTTACCGGCTCCAGGAGAGTCATCAGGTGGCGAGGTTGGGTACAGTTGCGACACATATAGGAGGCAGTGCATTGTAGTCGGGGATTCACCGCTCACCTATGGGTGTGGATATCCTATGTGATCTAATGAAATAATAGTGCATGAATCTCTGGCCAGAGTATGAGATGTATGTTGGAGAAGGAGTTCTCCAATAGTACACGCGATGCCACTATTATAGTTATTACGTAGTTATCGAATTAATATGCAACCCTCGATGAACCAATGGTTGCAGATTCGATCGGGATATATGAGATGAAGGGACCGTACTGTACGTTAATCATAATCGACTGGTTCTTGCAGGCACTATCAGTGATATATAGGGGATCATGGGGCTATGCTACTAGACGCTCTTACCATGATCCGATGGGTGCAATCAGAAATGAGTTCTGACATTCTTGATCAAGGTGTTGATGGAAAAAAATGGGGCTAACTAGGGTAAGCCCGAATAAAGGATTATGTCCTGAATCACAAAGAGTTGTGGACCCACGGCTAGCTGTATCCCTGAACCATTGATGGTCACACAGGCACTTGATCATTTGTTCCCGTTGAGAGAATAAATTCAAGGAGTTGAATTTATATTATAATATATTAAATTCAAGGAGTTGAATATATGATACGTAAATTTTGAGAAAATAAATTCAAAGAGTTGAATTTATGATATAGTAAATTGAAGAAGTTGAATTTAGGAAATTTGGAGAGAATAAATTCAAGGAGTTGAATTTATGAAACTTGATAAATTAATTTATTAAACTCAAAAGTTGGGTTTATTAAATATTAAATTTTGTAGGTGATAAATTCAAGGAGTTGAATTTATAATTTAAATATTAAATTCAAATGTTGAATTTATAATTGATTTAATTTATTAAGCTCAAAAGTTGAGTTTATTAAAAATTAAATTAAAAATAGTGGGAAGTATGTTTAATGAGCTTGAAGGAGTACACGTCCAACATACTATATAATTAAAGTTCTTAATGGACTTTGATTTATTAATTAAACTAGTTGGACTAGCCCAATTAATTAATCAAGCCCATTAATGTTAATTATGGAATTTAGGTTAAGATTTTTGTTTTTTAAAGAAATAAAAAGGAAAAGAAAACCTAGCCTCCACTATTCCTATTTGTGATTCACGTGAATTGATATCAAAATCCTCCAAAATATTTTGGACCAATTTTTCAAGAGAAAAATATTTGAGTCTTTCTCGAATTTTCGATCTCAACGCAAAATCTCTTCTACCTTTCTAGTGCAAATTAGAAGAGGAACAAATCATCTAGTCGTGTACCTGATTAGAAGAAAGGAGTTATGGAAGAAAGTTCGTAGGGATTCATCAAGACCTAATCTGTTTATACCGGATTAGTTGGAGCCACGTGATTAATTCACAAAGGAATAAAATTTCAACACTCTATGAATGTTTTTGTTAAAATCATACGAGCGCCCAAAGCAAAACATATTTTGATTGTCAAAATAAAATAAAAATTTTAAACTTCCGCTGCGTTTTGGCGTGTAGAAAACCGGGATCCAACACTAGCATGTCCAGGGGGAGCTTTGGGTGGTCTAGGTGTGTTCGGGTAAGGATTGGTTCTATTGGACGAAGACTTGGAGTGAAATTAAGAGAGGCGCATGAATTAAAGCTTTGAATTGGGCATGTTCTAAAAATCCAGCAGCATACCAGCAGGGTTATAGGGGTTCTAAGGGGTTAAAATTGGATGGATTCAGGTCTGGTATGGTGTTGTTAAGTCATGTTTTGAGTTTGGTAAAATTCGGTTAAGTTTCGAGTTGGTTTGGGTTAAAACCGGGACCCCGGTCCAAGTTTTAAAACAATTTGGTTAAGTTATGAAATTAGCTCGAGTTTACGTCTAGGAATTCTTATAAATATATTTTGGAAAATTTTTAGGAGTTTGGTAAGCTTCGGATCAAAATAATGAGTTTTGGATTTATCCGGGATTTAATTGTCGCACGAAACATTAATTAAAGGATTAATGGAAACGTCGAGATTTATGCCTAATAAAATTATGGGAAATTATATTTAGTCTACAATAATTATTAGAAGTCTAAGTTTTTAATTTGGGAGTTTTATGCTAAAGTTTGGTTTAATTCGTGATTAAAACGCATTAATAGGTTATATTTAAAGATTAATTTAGAAGTCATAGATTTAAGCAAAATAAAAATATGGGAAAGTTCTTGCAAACTTAAATAATTATTTGAGACGTGTTAGATTCAATGGAATTAAGAAAATGTCAAAGAAGTGAAATTTTACGTCTATGGGCAAAATGGTAATTTTTGGGTTTACAGGGGCAAAATGGTCATTTTGCACACTGGGTAAGATTTTGGTCCTGGCAGCGCCCTGAGCACAAATTATGATATTTTTAAATGTTCATGCATCACGTTTATGATTTTTATGAAATTATGATAAATACGGTGCATGCTTGGTTTAAAAGAAAAATTACGTATATGCATGCTTTTATTAAGTGATGAATATGATGACACGTTTTGAAGGAAGTGATTTAGTTGTGACTAACACGATGACACGATGATATGATTGGAGATATCGTGAGGGAAAAGGCCCAGAGCGAGCCTGTTTACGGGAGAAGGCCCCAGAGGGAGCCCGACGATCGTATTTCCATTGACATGATAGGCCCGGGCTCAGTTGATGGGTGAGAGTGTCGCTGAAGTCCCTCGCCGCTGGGTACCGTGGTTACACGTAGATGCATCCATCGACTGACATGATGACATGATGATACGAAAGTCACAGCTAATGAACGGAATTCAAATTAAGATTTTAACATGTATATGCTGATACGATGATACATGCTATTACCATGTTTTGACAGGTCACGGTTACGCATACGATATGATAACATGATGAGACATGTTTTGACACGTTACGATTTTACACTACACGCTTATGTTCATGTTTTTAAGCTCATGAAATGTATATTGATTATGCTATTTTTCAATGCTGTGTGCTACGTATATGTACTTGTTATTACTGGTACAGGTGTGTTGAGTCTTTAGACTAACTAGGCGTGTGTGATGCAGATGAGCATTTTGATCAGGGGACCGGAGGTGCCGAAGACTGAGTAGGCGGGCGAGATGTGTGGTGACACGACTCGAGGACCATTAGTTTTCCACATATTGATTCACGTGTTTTCAGAGGGGTTGCACATTTTTATATGTTGATGATATTATGATTTTTACATGTTTACATTGATTTTGGATGATAGTTATTTTTAAACTGCGTCATTCTTGTTCGCAAATAAATATGACTATTTTAAATGTTATTTTGTAATTGCGAGCTTTTAAAAAAAATAAATTCCGCACTTTTAAAACGGTAGACGTTACAGTTGGTTTCAGAGCCAGGTTCTTGTATAGGGTTGTGCCACCATCATCTTCTGCAGCTCAGTCTTCAAGCCTCAAGTCTGTAAGCTTTTATGATTTAAATGTTTTAAATTATTCACTCTTATCACCTACATGTTAACATGATTTACGTTTTATGACGATCTACGGTATACGTTTAACTGCTTTTATGATTTAAGGATTTATTTATTTATTAAAAAAGACCAGATTAAATTGCATGTTGGTTACGTTTGGAATTGGACGTGTCTAAGAATTCTAATATTGGACATTAGGAGAGGTTGATAATGATTTGATTACATTGATTTTTAGGGTAGTAGTACTGATATTCTATTCTTTAGGGTAATAAGTTAATCGTGAAAATTATTAATGATTTTGGGACTTGTATAATTTCTAAGAAATTATTGATGGTTCGTGGTTGCTATTCGAGTAAATTTTTGAGGATTTCATATAAGCAATAACGATTCGAAGACTACGACAATCTTTAGGATTATAAATGTACAATTTGAGGATTTTAAGTATCTATGAAAATGTAAGATTGGTTATGAGAATTTATTTAGGATGCATGCTCTACCTAGTTGGATTTAAGGATTGAATTGCATGGATTTAGAATATTAAGGACCTAATTGTAATAACCAATAATTGAGGACCTAAGTGCAAAATAAATTTCTAAGGAACTATTTTCGAATTTACCAAAATTTGGAATTAAATTTTGAGTTTCGAGAATTTTACGGTTTAAGGAGGCTAAGTCGAAAATTTTATATAAAAAAAAACAAATTTCGAAGAGTTGTAGGGACAAAAATGTAATTTTTGAGAACTTTAAGTGTCAAATTGCAAATTTCGAAAATTTTGAGGATTTAATTTGAACTTTGAGGAACACTTAGGTTGAATCAATAATTTTTCGAGGTTATGATAATTGATTTTGGGTTTAATAAACTTAAAATTTCTGAAATTTATGTACGAGAAACCTATAAAGTGGGATTAGGAACGCCAAGAACTTATGGATAATTTTTGGATTCTTGAGACTTAGGACAAATCGGATAATATTCGAGGAAAGTAAGAACTAATTTTGTAATTTTTAAGAAATTTGGGGGATTTTTTTGGAAGTAAGTGAAAAGCAAATGGTTTAAATGACCGGAATTTTTGATGATTTAGATTTGAAGGGATATTTGGAACCTTGAGATATTTGGGTTATAATGTTATAAGAAATGGTAATCAAGGACATTGTCGGATGAATTAATCTTGGGCTTAAAAATGTAAGTGTTAGTGAAATAATGTGGTGGAAAATTAAGAATTTAAAGTGATGACAATTTAAGGTGAAGTTGATCAATTAGTTAAGTTATAATAGTAGACATGAAGTTAACAAAATTTTGGGAACTTAAGTTTGATGTATCATGATTTTTAATCATGATCTTAAGAGTTGAAATTATACCTTTGTTGGAATTTAATTTTTCTAGAAAGTTGGGTGTGATTAATGGTTAAGATATTTGATAGACGCATGTAAGAGGTGAGGTAGACACCTTGTCTTGAGGAATTTGGAAGTCATTAAGAAACATGGGGCTAAGAGGATATGTGTATTGGAATTATTTTATCCAAAGCTATTTGTATTAGGTAAGTTTGTTTTTCAAATTTATAGGATATTTGTTCATACGGAATTTTTGGGGGAATAAAAACAAAAGGTAATTAGTTGTGTTCAACATAAGTTATCAATTAATAAATATTAAGATTTTTATTTTGTAATAGCCGAGCATTGTTTTGGTTGCATTGTTTTGTTTCTTGGCCGTGACCCGAGTGCACCCGCGCTCTTAGTTGGACCGCCCCTGCGGTCGACTGTTCTGGATTTTTGAGTTGGAGAACCGTAGCATCACCGCACCCGCGGTGGATTGGGACCGCACCCGCGGAGAAGACCGCCCCCGCGGTATTAGCAGCGCCGCACCTGCTGTCGTAGTGTTTCAGAATTTGGTGGTTTTGCCGTGAGCATGGCACACCCGCGGTGCTTGTATGAGCGCACCCGCGGTCATGCTTTATTGAGGTATGACCGAGATATTTAGTACCTTTTTGGAGTGGTTGGCCATACTTTACCTTTTTCCTTCTTCTTCATTTCGATTTTTCTCTCTACCAAATAGGGTTTTCTTCCATTTCTTTTGCTTCCTATCTTCTATCCAAGCTTCTAGTTGGCGATTCGACTTGAGATCGAGGTTCTTCTTGGTGCTAGGAAGCTAAGGTAAGCTTTTGGTGTGATTATTTCATGGTTTTGGAAGAGAGATGATATAGGTTTGTAGATTTTGTTGGATTTATGGATTATTTGACTTGGGTTCTTGGATATTGAGTTGATGTTGGTGTTATTTATGGATTATTGTTGTAGGTGGTGTACCAAGAGTTAGATTCAAGGTGTTATTGTGGTTTGTAAGTGGAATCTCATCCCTTGTGCTCACATGATAGTATATGTATTGTGTTTCAAAGATTTTAATGTGTTATTCCCTTCATTGTCTTCATAACTATGTATTGATTCAATTGTATATATATTGGAGACATTGTATGTCTCAATTGTATTTAAAAAGGGAATACAAAGAGTATAGACTTCAGAGTAATTGATTAAATGCCAAGAGAGAGTTTCAAATGTTTTATTGGATTGATAGATACATAGTCAGAGATTGCATGTAATTAGTTGATCAACGACCATAGGCTTATATCCCTCAGAGTTATCGGTTTATATCGATTGGGATACGAGCACCACAGACAGAGTTACTATTGATATCAATCCAACCAGAGTAAAGAGAAATACCATCTCATTGTTATGCTATTGTTATGATATTCATGTTTCAGAGTTGATGGTATTTAATGATTTCAAAGCTATGTTTTACAGAGTATGATATGTTCATTGCTATGTAAGAGTTCCACTTGCTGAGTTTTATACTCATTTCAGTTATTTCATGTGATGCAGCTAAGAGCGACGGACCAGGACGTTGACTGTGGATTGGGGTCATATGCATACGAAGATTGGAAGGAAGAAGTTTGTTTTACAAACAATATTTTGTACATGATCATGAAAATGATGTTTTATATTTTGATGTATCATTTAGTTGATCATGTTGATACTTTTGATGATATTTGGAAATGTATTTTGAAACTCCTTCCATTTGTAAGAAAATTTTTAAATTCCGCTGTATTTTAATTGTAACGGGTCAAGGTGTCACATTTAGTGGTATCAGAGCACCGTTCTTCGGACCAATGCATATGACTTCGTCTACTTTCAACTGTCCGGGTATGTTTTCTTTGCATCTATCCATTGTTATTTATTGATATGTCTTTTGTGAGCACATTGTAGAGTATGCCTCCTAAGAGGAAAGCTGTAGAGAGTGAGGATAGTTCTTCCTCGAGAGTTGTCGACGAGTTCGGCAAGTTGCTTAAGGAGCAGGCCAAAGTCCATAGAGAGCAGATTCAGCAGCTGCTTCGATTGCAAGGTACAGGACAGGGTAGAGGCCAAGTGAGAGGCCAAGTAGCTCAGGCAGTTGGCACTGATGCCGTCTTTTCTGCTTTCAAGAGAATGGATCCACCGGAATTTGCAGGGAGCACTGATCCGTTAGTGGCTGTCGAGTGGGTCAAGGCACTTGAAGCAATCTTCGACCATCTCCAGTATGAAGATAAAGACAGGATCAGCTGTGCAGTATTCATGTTGGTAAAGGCTGCACGTATCTGGTGGAATGCGACAAAGGTTGGTGTCGATGTTTCAGCTTTGAAGTGGTCATAGTTCACCGATCTTTTCTATGACAAGTACTTCCCAGACGCACTTCGAGCTAGGAAGGTGACTGAGTTTCTGGAGCTTCGTCAGGGGGGCATGAACGTTGATGAGTACATTCTCAAGTTTGAAGAGGGTTGTCTATTTGCTCCGTACATTGCTTCAAACGACAAAGACAAAGGTGCTCATTTCATTCGAGGCCTTCGTGCAGAGATCAGGAGGGATATCAACATGTCCAAAGCTGTGACTTTCAAAGAGATCGTGTCGAAGGCGTTGTTGGCCGAACAAGACGAGAAAGATATCGCTAGAGAGAGGCAGGAGAGGCATCAAGCTATTGCTCAGAGAGGCCAGAGTTCGAGTCTGCGGGGCAGGGATCGATTCAAGGGGAAAGGCAAGATAGAGCCGAGTCCTAAACCACCGTCAGTTCCAGTTGATCCCGAGAAGCCACTGTGTCCTAAGTGCAGCAGACATCACCGAGGAAAGTGCAGATTTGGCACTCATTCTTGTTATCATTGTGGCACGGCTGGCCATATTGCTAAAGATTGTCCAAGGGGAGCGAGCAAGGATAGAGTGCAGGGTCGTATCTTTTCGATGACCAAGGAAGGTATAAATCATGATTCTTCTGTGATCTCTAGCACTATTTTGATTTCAGGCAGAGTAGCTACGACTTTGATTGATACTGGTGCTATTCATTCTTTTATGTCTAAATTGTTTTTGAGATCTTTGGGTATAGTTCCTTCTATTCTTCCCCTCCAGCTCAATGTTGTTTTGCCTTCGGGAGATATGTTGTGCCCGACGCCTATTGTTTATGCGTGCCCTGTTCGTATTGAGGAGCGATTTGTTTTTGCTGATTTAATTGTTATCCCTATGGTTGCCTTTGATGTTATTCTTGGCATGGATTAGCTATTGACCTATCGTGCTGTTATTGATTGCGTTGCTAAGACGGTGACCTTTGCAGATGATGGCATTAAGGGAGGAGTTCTCGCCAGTGCAGGTACTTCGCTGGTCCTTCCTTTTATTTCTTGTCTTGAGGCTGAGAAGTTGATGTGTAGAGGTTGTGATGTATTCCTGGCTTCTATTGTGGATGTGGATAGAATGATTAAGTTGAATATTGATGATATTGATGTTGTGAGGGAGTTTGCTGATGTGTTTGAGGATGATGTGTCGGGTTTGCCGCCGGACAGGGATGTTGAGTTTGTTATAGATCTAGCTCCAGGTACGGTTCCTATTTCTATGGCTCCGTATAGGATGGCCCCTACTGAGATGAAGGAGTTGAAGACGCAGTTGCAGGATCTTTTGGACAAGGGTTTTATTCGTCCGAGTTCTTCGCCTTGGGGAGCTCCGGTTCTTTTCGTTAAGAAGAAAGATGGGTCTTTGCAGCTGTGTATTGACTATAGGGAGCTCAACAAAGTGACGATCAAGAACAAGTATCCGTTGCCACGGATTGACGATCTATTTGACCAACTTCAGGGTGCCACTGTATTTCGAAGATTGATCTTCGGTCTGGCTATTATCAGTTGAAGGTTAGGGAGTCTGATATCCCTAAGACAGCGTTCCGGACCAGGTACGGTCATTATGAGTTTCTTGTGATGTCTTTTGGTCTGACCAATGCTCCTTCAGTTTTCATGGAGTTGATGAACCGTGTGTTCAAGCCGTATTTGGATAGCTTCGTCATTGTCTTCATCGATGACATCTTATCTATTCCAAGACCAGAGAGCTTCATGCAGAGCATCTCAGAGTTGTTCTCCGATTGTTGAGAGAGAAGAGGTTGTTTGTCAAGTTGAAGAAGTGTGAATTTTGGTTGGATCGGATTTCTTTTCTAGGCCATGTTGTTTCGAAAGATGGCATAGTTGTTGATCCAGTGAAGATAGAGGCGATTCAGAAGTGGCCTATTCCTACCACTGTTTCTGAGGTACGCTGTTTCCTTGGTTTGGCGGGTTATTATCGTCGTTTTATTACGGATTTCTCCAAGATTGCCCTGCCATTAACCAATCTGACGAGGAAGACTGTGAAGTTCGAGTGGTCCATTGATTGCCAAAGTCCATTCCAAGAGTTGAAGGATAAGTTGACGACAGCTCCTGTTCTTTCATCCCAGTGGTTCAGAGGATTTTGTTGTGTATACCGATGCGTCGAAGAAGGGTCTTGGTGCAGTTCTGATGCAGCGAGGTAAGGTTATCGCCTATGCTTCTCGCCAGTTGAAAGACTATGAGAAGAATTATCCGACGCATGATTTGGAGCTGGCAGCTGTGGTTTTCGCCTGGAAGATTTTGCGACATTATTTGTATGGCGAAAAGTGTGAGATCTTCACAGACCACATGAGTTTGAAGTATTTGTTCTCTCAGAAAGAGCTCAATATGCGGCAGAGGAGGTGGTTAGAGCTTGTCAAAGACTATGATGTGACTATCAGTTACCACCCAGGGAAAGCGAATGTTGTAGCAGACGCTTTGAGCCGTAAGTCGAGTTCTTCCTTGAGTTCTTTGATTCAGAAGCCGTTGTTGATGGATTTGCAGAGAGAGGAGATTGATTTGGTAGTTCCGGGGACCATTGCTCGCTTTTCAGCGTTGATCATTCGGGCTACTTTGACGGACAGGATCCGTAGAGAGCAGACTGTTGATGTTCAGTTGTCAGAGTTGAGAGCTAGAGCAGAGGAGAGAGGTAACTCAGAGTTTGGATTGAATGGAGACGGTTTGGTGACTTTCAGAGGCCGTATTTGTGTTCCTGTTGGCGATGATATTCGGCGAGACGTCTTGACAGAGGCTCATACCGCTCCATATTCGATACATCCAGGCAGTACCAAAATGTATCAGGATCTTTGTCGACTTTACTGGTGGCCAGGTATGAAGAAAGATATTGCTATGTTCATTTCTCTGTGCCTAACTTGTCAGCAGGTAAAGATTGAGCACCAGAGACCTGCTAGGGACATTGCTATCTTTGTCGATTCCTCAGTGGAAGTGGGAGCATATTACGATGGATTTCGTGACTGGTCTTCCTAAGACGCAGAAAGGTTTCAATTCCATTTGGGTTATCGTTGATCGATTGACCAAGTCAGCGCACTTTCTTCCAGTCAAGACGACATATTCCATGAACCAGTATGCCGAGGATTATATAGCAGAGATTGTTAGACTTCACGGTGTCCCTGTGTCGATTGTGTCTGATCTTGACCCTAGATTTACCTTAGAGTTTTGGAAGAGTTTGCACAGAGCTATGGGTTCGCGGTTAGCTTTCAGTACAGCTTATCACCCTCAGAGCGACGGTCAATCAGAGACAGTTATCCAGATTCTAGAGGATATGCTCAGAGCTTGTACTATCGATTATTCTGGTAGCTGGGATTCTAAGTTGCCTCTTGTTGAGTTCACGTACAATAACAGTTACCAGGCGATGATTGGCATGGCACCGTATGAGGCACTTTATGGCAGGAAGTGTAGATCTCCCTTGTATTGGGATGAGGTTGGTGAGAGGAAGATGTTTGGACCAGAGTTGGTCCAATAGACAGCCGATGTTTTTGCAGTTATTCGAGAGAGGATGAAGACTGCGCAGTCGAGACAGAAGAGCTATGCAGATGTTCGTCGTAGACCTTTGCAGTTTGAGGTTGGCGATCACGTGTTTCTGAAGATAGCACCTCTCAAGGTTGTGATGCGATTTGGCAAGAAGGACAAGTTGAGTCCGAGGTTTATTGGACCCTTTGAGATCTTGGACAGAGTTTGTGATCGAGCCTACAGATTAGCCCTACCGCCAGATCTTGACAGAGTCCACAATGTTTTTCACGTATCGATGCTGAGGAAGTATATTGCGAATCCTTCCCATGTTCTTCGCCATGAGCCATTTGACTTGACGCCGAATTTGACGTACCAGGAAATTCCGGTTCAAATTCTAAACCGCAAAGTTAAAGTTTTGAGGAACAAAGAGATCGGCATCGTTAAAGTTCTTTGGAGGAACCATTTGATCGAAGAGGCTACGTGGGAACCGGAGGATGAGATGACAGAGAAGTATCCTGAGTTGTTCGTGCAGTGACGTCAATTTCGAGGACGAAATTCCTCTAAGGAGGGCAGATTGTAATAGCCGAGCCTGGTGAACGCGTTTCGGATCGATTTTGGTTGCATTGTTTTGTTTCTTGGCCGTGACCAGAGTGCACCCGCGCTCTTAGTTGGACCGCCCCTGCGGTCGACTGTTCTGGATTTTTGAGTTGGAGAACCGTAGCATCACCGCACCCGCGGTGGATTGGGACCGCACCCGCGGAGAAGACCGCCCCCGCGGTATTAGCAGCGCCGCACCTGCGGTCGTAGTGTTTCAGAATTTGGTGGTTTTGCCGTGAGCATGGCGCACCCGTGGTGCTTGTATGAGCGCACCCGTGGTCATGCTTTATTGAGGTATGGCCGAGATATTTAGTGCCTTTTTGGAGTGGTTGGACATACTTTACCTTTTTCCTTCTTCTTCATTTCGATTTTTCTCTCTACCAAATAGGGTTTTCTTCCATTTCTTTTGCTTCCTATCTTCTATCCAAGCTTCTAGTTGGCGATTCGACTTGAGATCGAGGTTCTTCTTGGTGCTAGGAAGCTAAGGTAAGCTTTTGGTGTGATTATTTCATGGTTTTGGAAGAGAGATGATATAGGTTTGTTGATTTTGTTGGATTTATGGATTATTTGACTTGGGTTCTTGGATATTGAGTTGATGTTGGTATTATTTATGGATTATTGTTGTAGGTGGTGTGCCAAGAGTTAGATTCAAGGTGTTATTGTGGTTTGTAAGTGGAATTTCATCCCTTGTGCTCACATGATAGTATATGTATTGTGTTTCAAAGATTTTAATGTGTTATTCCTTTCATTGGCTTCATAACTATGTATTGATTCAATTGTATATATATTGGAGACATTGTATGTCTCAATTGTATTTAAAAAGGGAATACAAAGAGTATAGACTTCAAAGTGATTGATTAAATGCCAAGAGAGAGTTTCAAATGTTTTATTGGATTGATAGATACATAGTCAGAGATTGCATGCAATTAGTTGATCAACGACCATTGGCTTATATCCCTCAGAGTTATCGGTTTATATCGATTGGAATACGAGCACCACAGACAGAGTTACTATTGATATCAATCCAACCATAGTAAAGAGAAATTCCATCTCATTGTTATGCTATTGTTATGATATTCATGTTTCAGAGTTGATGGTATTTAATGATTTCAAAGCTATGTTTTACAGAGTATGATATGTTCATTGCTATGTAAGAGTTCCACTTGCTGAGTTTTATACTCATTTCAGTTATTTCATGTGATGCAGCTAAGAGCGACGGACCAGGACGTTGACTGTGGATTGGGGTCATATGCATACGAAGATTGGAAGGAAGAAGTTTGTTTTACAAACAATATTTTGTACATGATCATTAAAATGATGTTTTATATTTTGATGTATCATTTAGTTGATCATGTTGATAATTTTGATGATATTTGGAAATGTATTTTGAAATTCCTTCCATTTGTAAGAAAATTTTTAAATTCCGCTGTATTTTAATTGTAACGGGTCAAGGTGTGTAATGCTCAGAACACCGAGTGATCATTCTGAATTGAGAGATATGTTATGAACAATGTGTATAGAGATAAGAAATAAGAGATGAAGAAGTTTGACGTAAAATATAGAATTTTTCCATAGTAATTCGAAGCTACACTGCACCCGCAGTGCTTGTAAGTACCGCACCCGCGGTGCAATGGACAGAAAATGAGTGAATTCCCGTAGCCACACCGCACCCGCGGTAGTTACATGACCGCACCCGCGGTCATCACTTGTGAAAAATAAAAGTTCTGCCGAAGCCATAGCGCACCCGCGCTACTAGAGTTACCGCACCCGCGGTGATGCCTCCGAGAAATCCACTCTTGTTCTTAACTTGACACATGGCAGGGGTATAAATATAACTCAAACATGAGTCATTCTTCTCATTCTTGACAGCTGAAGAACCGAGAGAGAGCAAGGGTTCCTCCTACTTTCATCATTTGATTTTGTAGCATTTATTCATCCAAAGTTAAATTCGACTTCGGTTTTGAGCTCCTCTCGTTATTAACTACAAAGTGGTGTAAGTTTTATTCACTTCTAGCATGTTTCGAAATTCAGATGTTTGGGAAATTGGAATATGATAGTTATATTGTGTTCTAGACGTATTGAGCATGATATATTGGTAAATGGATCGAAGAAATGATATCATATGCAATTCCTATGAATTTCAGCATGGTTTATAGATAGTTGGAGCATAATTGTTGTGTTAGATTGATATTGTGGTGGATTATGAATGAGAATAATTGAGGATTGAGGTGTGTATTGACCGGTATTGAGAATTTACGTCGTTATGCCGTCAAAGTCTATACCGAGATTGATTATTGATAGTGTAGGTATTGACTAGAGTTAGTAATTGATCGTGTATTTATTATACATTTCCATTTCAGATTGTTTCACTTCACTTTGACATCGATAACGAGTGATCAAGAAAGGTATAGTACATGTTTTGTTTGGGGACTTGCGACTCAAATGTGATCACATTTGAGTTTCCCAACCAAAATCACATACTTGTTTTATTGTTCATACCTTGATATGATTATGATTGTTATAGATTGGTTAATAGAACTTGTATGCAGATCTTGCTATGCTTTGTTTACAGATCGTGTAGCATTGCATTATGCTTGTTTGCAGATTTTGCATTCATGCATTAAGATAGGGCAGTCTGGAGATCAGGCAGACTACTAGATGTTCGGCGATATCTCAGCTTAGGGGAAGATCACCGCCCCTTTGTAGACGTGGATACAGATCAGGCCGAAGTCTAGGAGTAAAACGTACAGCACCTCGATTGGGAGGGTAGGTGACAGACAGTGACGTCTTATTCACAACGGGATCCCTAGAGTTCTAGTCGAGTCGCATCTAGACATGATTAGACTCGCATTGCATGATTATATATGCATGTCATTCATATTAGCATGTTGCATGTTTTAGATTGTTTTACTGCATGTATACATGTTTATACTGGGATTTGTTCTCACCGGTTTTCCGGCTGTTGTTATGTCTGTATGTGTGCATAACAACAGGTGGGGCAGGATATGGGTCGAGACAGAGATGATCGTGTTAGCGTGGAGATCACGGGCATAGCAGATGGACCAGTAGTTGTCTTTTATTATGTACTGTCTTTTATTACTGGTTAGTTGAGAACATACAGAATAAGACATGTATTGTATGTTTTATGTTGTAAATTAAATAAAGAAGGTATGCTTATTTGGTTACAGGTGTTTTTATGTAAAAAGCGAAAATTTGACCCATGTTTTATATTAATGATCCATTTAATCCCAAGAAAAAGAATTAGAGCCCGGGTCCCCGCAACAGGTGGTATCAGAGCGATAGATCTTTTAGTGTAAGATAAGATAGAATGAGCGGGGTAGATTGAGTCTTTTCCTTGCTTTATGATGTGCTAGCATGATTTAATGCTTTCCTTATTGTGTGCGTGTTATTTGATTTGATTATAACATGTGATTAACTGAATCAGAACTGATTCTAGATCAGAGGTAACTGACTAGAGGATGGCTGAGACAGTTGTATATTTGTATACTAATCCTCTGGATTATTAGATATGCCACCTAGAAGAGCAGCAGTACCTCTACGGCCCACAGCACCAGAACAGGGGAGCACATCCGGAGATCCTATGGATGTTACGGCGACCCCTATGGAGACGTTACTGAAGCGATTCCAATCCTTTCGACCTCCCACATTAAAAGGTACCGAGAATGCCATCGAGTGCGAAAGTTAGCTTGAGGACATTGAAATGTTATTCGAGTCTTTGGAGTATGGTGACGAGAAAAGAATAAAGCTTATTGGCCATCAACTCCAGGACATAGCCAAGAACTGGTGGTTGAACATGAGAAGAGCACTAGAGCAACGTGGTACAGAAATTACATGGAAAGTGTTCAAGACGGAGTTCTATCAGCGTTTCTTTCCTGTATCCTACCGTAAAGATAAAGGCGCTGAATTTGCAAACTTGAGGCAATGGGCAACTGAACATTGAAGAGTATATTGCTAAATTCTCTTCCTTGCTTCGTTTCGCACCCCATGTTTCAGGGAATGACGAGGCCATGGCGGATCAATTTATCAATGGCTTAAATCCAGATATCTTTACTGTTTGTAAACACGGGGAGACCGAATATTTTGCAGATGCGTTAAATCGGGCCAAAGGAGCAGAAGCAGGATTGATAAGACAGCGGAGTGCTCCATATGTTGCTCCTGCGCCAAGACCACCACCACCTTCAGTGTAATCTCCTCCTCCAAGATTTGATAGTGGCGGTAGTAGCAGTGGCAGAAAGGAACAGCTGAAGGCGAAGGGGAAACAGTTTAAGCGACCTGGGAGCAGTTCGTCGAGCTCCAGCGGATCAAGACAGACTGGTTTTGATCAAAGTTCAAGGACTTCAGGTGTCTACTGCAATTCTTGTGGAGGTAGGCATGCGACTGAACAGTGCCAAGGAGTTACAGGCCGATGTAATATTTGTAGGCAACCGGGACATTTTGCCAAAGTCTGTCCACAGAGAGGTGTACAGCAAGGCCAGAGTGGAAGAGCATCCGGGTCAGTACCTCTGTTTGAGCGGCAGGCATCATCGGTTCACTCTTTTCAGCCTCCTACCAGCATCGACTCCACCCAGAGGCCGAGGTAGTCAGACGGTGAGTCAACCTCCGAGGCAACAGGCCCAAGTGTTTGCATTAACCGAAGAGCAAGCACAAGATGCACCAGATGATGTTATAGCAGGTAATTGTCTCCTTTATGGTTATCCTGCTTATATCTTGATAGATACAGGTGCATCACATACATTCATTTCAGAGCGATTTGCATTGTTGCATTCTTTGCCTGTTGAGTCTTTGCTAGATGTTGTATCTATTACTTCTCCGTTGGGAAGTGGGTTGATTTCTGTAACTACGGTTAGACATTGCATTCTACAGTTTGAGGGGCATGAGATTGACCTAGATTGTATAGTATTGGGTCTAGCTGATTTTGATTGTATAGTCGGTATTGACATGCTAACAAAGTACAGAGCCACTGTAGATTGTTTCCATAAGATTGTCAGATTCAAACCCGAGATGACAGACGAGTGGAAATTCTACGGGAAGGGTTCCAGATCTCGGATTCCCTTGATTTCGGCTCTTACTATGAACAGATTGTTACAAAAAGGAGCAGATGGTTTCTTTATTTATGCTGTAGATATGCCGAAGTCAAGCCCGGCGTTGGCGGATTTGCCAGTAGTACGGGAATTTACAGATATTTTTCCAGATGAAATCCCAGGATTACCTCCGGTTCGAGAGGTAGATTTTAGCATTGAACTTGTAACAGGTACCGTTCATATTTCGAGAGCTCCGTATAGGATGGCACCTATTGAACTAAAAGAATTGAAAGCACAATTAGAAGATCTTCTGGCCAAGGGATATATCAGACCTAGTGTATCTCCTTGGGGCGCTTCGGTGCTATTTGTGCGAAAGAAAGATGGTTCGATGCGTTTATGTATTGATTACAGGCAACTGAACAAGGCAACGATCAAGAATAAGTATCCTTTGCCTAGAATTGATGATCTATTTGATCAGTTGCAGGGATCCTCTGTCTATTCTAAGATTGATTTGCGTTCTGGGTATCATCAACTCAGAGTTCGAGATGTAGACATACCAAAGACAGCATTTCGAACCAGGTATGGACATTACGAATTTATTGTCATGCCTTTTGGTTTAACAAATGCTCCTGCGGTATTTATGGGCTTGATGAACCAAGTGTTTCAGAAATATTTGGACGAATTTGTCATTGTTTTCATCGATGATATTTTGGTGTATTCGAAGAACAGAAATGAGCATGCAGAGCATCTCAGAATTGTTTTGCAGACGTTGAGAAACGAGCGACTGTATGCAAAATTGTCAAAGTGTGAGTTTTGGTTGAATCGAGTTGTCTTTTTGGGACATATTATATCTGGAGATGGTATTTCTGTAGATCCGAATAAAGTTGAAGCTGTGATCAGTTGGTCGAGGCCGACTTCTGTACCAGAAATATGCAGTTTCATGGGCCTAGCCGGATACTACAGAAGATTTATCAAAGATTTCTCCAGTATTGCAAAGCCAATAACTCAATTGACGCAAAAGAATGCACCATTTGTTTGGTCAGAAGAGTGCGAGTCTAGCTTTCTAGAGTTGAAGAAAAGGCTGACCAGTGCTCCAGTACTGACGATACCTTCAGGTACGGGTGATTTCTTTGTATATTGTGATGCTTCTCATAGAGGTTTGGGATGTGTTCTTATGCAGCGAGGCCATGTGATCGCATACGCCTCGAGACAATTGAAGCCACATGAAGTTCGATACCCCATTCATGATCTGGAATTGGCGGCTATCGTATTTGCATTAAAGATTTGACTTCATTATCTCTACGGCGAAAAATTTGAGATATTTTCCGATCACAAGAGCTTAAAGTACCTATTTTCTCAATCAGAACTGAATATGAGGCAGCGTAGATGGCTAGATCTTCTGAAAGACTTTGACTGTGAAATCAAATATTATCCAGGGAAGTCAAATGCAGCAGCAGATGCCTTGAGTCGTAAGGTATGTTCTTTGTCCTTATCGACGATAGGTGTTAACAAGTTAGTTGAAAGTTGTTGTACATCTAGATTAGAATTTGATACAGATAGTAAGCCACTACGACTTTTTACGATCCAAGTTGAGCCCAATTTGATTATGAGGATCAAGGAAGCACAAAGAACCGATCAGAAAGTGCAGAGATCGATTCAAATGGTCAGATCAGGGCATGTATCAGAATATCAGGTACGAGATCATGTGTTGTACGTGAATAACCGTCTAGTTGTGCCAGATGTTGCAGATTTGAGACAGCAGATTCTGACAGAGGCACATTGTAGTCGGTTCAGCATTCATCCGGGTGGCAGGAAGATGTACAATGACTTGAAGACACAGTTCTGGTGGAAACAAATGAAGTCAGACATTGCCGAATTTGTGTCTAAGTGTTTGAACTGCCAACAGGTGAAAGCTGAGAGGAAGAAGCCTGGTGGATTACTTCAAAGTTTAGCCATTCCAGAATGGAAATGGGATCACATTTCTATGGATTTCGTGACGAATTTACCTCGATCATAGAAAGGCTGTGACGCGATTTGGGTCATTATTGATAGATTGACCAAATCTCCTTGTTTCATTCCGTACAGAATGACGTATAGACGGGATCAGATGGCGGAGATTTATATTCGAGAGGTAGTCAGATTGCATGGAGTGCCGAAGTCTATCGTATCAGATCGTGATCCACAAGATCGACAAGCAAAGTATGCCAATATCAGACGTAGACCGTTAGTATTTGAGGCGGGAGATAGAGTATTCTTGAAAATTTCTCCGTTCAGAGGCGTTGTTCGATTTGGCAAACGCGGAAAATTATCTCCTCGATACATTGGTCCTTACGAGATTCTTGAGAAGATTGGCAATCGAGCTTATCGACTTGCACTTCCTTCTTCTCTATCCGGAATACATGACGTGTTTCATGTATCAATGTTGCGAAGATATATGCCAGATATTTCTCATGTCATTCAACCTGACGAAGCTGAACTTGATCATACTTTGAGCTATGTGGAACAACCGATACAGATCCTGGATCGGAAAGAAAAGAAACTCAGAACAAAGACTATTCCACTTGTGAAAGTTCAGTGGAGTCGTCATGGCATCGAAGAAGCGACGTGGGAGACAGAAAGCAAATATGCGTCAGAAACATCCCGAGTTATTTCAATGATGTAAGTATTGATTTAACCTTAATGTTATTATTGTTGATACTTGCATTGATAGAATGATGTGCGATTTCGAGGGCGAAATCATTTCTTAGAGGGGGAGAAATGTAATGCTCAGAACACCGAGTGATCATTCTGAATTGAGAGATATGTTATGAACAATGTGTATAGAGATAAGAAAAAAGAGATGAAGAAGTTTGACGTAAAATATAGAATTTTTCCATAGTAATTCGAAGCTACACTGCACCCGTAGTGCTTGTAAGTACCGCACCCGCGGTGCAATGGGAAGAAAATGAGTGAATTCCCGTAGCCACACCGCACCCGCGGTAGTTACATGACCGCACCCGCGGTCATCACTTGTGAAAAATAAAAGTTCTGCCGAAGCCATAGCGCACCCGCGCTACTAGAGTTACCGCACCCGCGGTGATGCCTCCGAGAAATCCACTCTTGTTCTTAACTTGACACATGGCAGGGGTATAAATATAACTCAAACATGAGTCATTCTTCTCATTCTTGACAGCTGAAGAACCGAGAGAGAACAAGGGTTCCTCCTACTTTCATCATTTGATTTTGTAGCATTTATTCATCCAAAGTTAAATTCGACTTCGGTTTTCAGCTCCTCTCGTTATTAACTACAAAGTGGTGTAAGTTTTATTCACTTCTAGCATGTTTCGAAATTCAGATGTTTGGGAAATTGGAATATGATAGTTATATTGTGTTCTAGACGTATTGAGCATGATATATTGGTAAATGGATCGAAGAAATGATATCATATGCAATTCCTATGAATTTCAGCATGGTTTATAGATAGTTGGAGCATAATTGTTGTGTTAGATTGATATTGTGGTGGATTATGAATGAGAATAATTGAGGATTGAGGTGTGTATTGACCGGTATTGAGAATTTACGTCGTTATGCCGTCAAAGTCTATACCGAGATTGATTATTGATAGTGTAGGTATTGACTAGAGTTAGTAATTGATCGTGTATTTATTATACATTTCCATTTCAGATTGTTTCACTTCACTTCGACATCGAGACCTCGACATCGATAACGAGTGATCAAGAAAGGTATAGTACATGTTTTGTTTGGGGACTTGCGACTCAAATGTGATCACATTTGAGTTTCCCAACCAAAATCACATACTTGTTTTATTGTTCATACCTTGATATGATTATGATTGTTATAGATTGGTTAATAGAACTTGTATGCAGATCTTGCTATGCTTTGTTTACAGATCGTGTAGCATTGCATTATGCTTGTTTGCAGATTTTGCATTCATGCATTAAGATAGGGCAGTCTGGAGATCAGGCAGACTACTAGATGTTCGGCGATATCTCAGCTTAGGGGAAGATCACCGCCCCTTTGTAGACGTGGATACAGATCAGGCCGAAGTCTAGGAGTAAGACGTACAGCACCTCGATTGGGAGGGTAGGTGACAGACAGTGACGTCTTATTCACAACGGGATCCCTAGAGTTCTAGTCGAGTCGCATCTAGACATGATTAGACTCGCATTGCATGATTATATATGCATGTCATTCATATTAGCATGTTGCATGTTTTAGATTGTTTTACTGCATGTATACATGTTTATACTGGGATTTGTTCTCACCGGTTTTCCGGCTGTTGTTATGTCTGTATGTGTGCATAACAACAGGTGGGGCAGGATATGGGTCGAGACAGAGATGATCGTGTTAGCGTGGAGATCACGGGCATAGCAGATGGACCAGTAGTTGTCTTTTATTATGTACTGTCTTTTATTACTGGTTAGTTGAGAACATACAGAATAAGACATGTATTGTATGTTTTATGTTGTAAATTAAATAAAGAAGGTATGCTTATTTGGTTACAGGTGTTTTTATGTAAAAAGCGAAAATTTGACCCATGTTTTATATTAACGATCCATTTAATCCCAAGAAAAAGAATTTGAGCCCGGGTCCCCACAAGGTGTCACATATTTAGTAAGAGATCTAAAAACTTGATATGAGGACTCTAGAACTCTATGGGTTATAAGTGAAGTTGATTTATTAAAGTTAGTCTAATGCTACCATGGGATAATTTATTAAGTTTATATGCTAGAATTAATTAAGCATTAAGGATACATAAGAATGCAACATTTAATCCAATGAGAAAAGTGCAGAGTCTTAGGCTTCCACTATATTGTAATCGGAAATGAAATAGTTTAAGCATGTAATTTGGACTTAAAGGGATTTAAAATATTAGTAGAATATCGATATTATATGTTTGGGTTTTATAGATTAACGTTTCTCGAGGATTGAGATTTGCAACAATTTTATATTGGGGATTGAGATTTGCAACAATTTTATATTGGGGATGTACTTGTAAATAGTTAAGTTACGAAAGTTTGGTGCCGTAAGATAAAGATTTGATTCAAAGATCTTAGGTTAATATTATTATGAGGTTGATATAAGATTTAACTTTTAAGTGTATTACCCAAGATAGAAGTATATCAGTGATTTTTGGTGCTAAGGTTTCTCAAGTTGAACTGCATAATTGCTAATATAATAGGTCAATGAACATCCTCGGTATAGTAAAAGAAAGTAAGACGCAATAAAATTCGGATTGCCATTTCTAATATTCGGAAGTTTAAGAAAAGTCAACATTCGAGGACATAGTAGAATAAAACTAAGTCGCCATAAGTCGTGTTAAGTTGCGATTCGCAATCAAGGATTCATTAGGCAATTTAAATAGGATTGATGAGACGTATGGAGAACTCAACACTTATTTTATTAGAGTAGCGCAGCGGAAGCGTGAATTATTGGCATACTGGAGTTAAGAATCTAAACTCTTTGATTATCGAGGATAAGTGAATTTCGGGGACGAAATTCAATTTATGGGGGGTAGATTGTAACGTCCCGAAAATCAGAAAGTCCACGTGAACCACATGCATGAAAATTATTAAATTTCTTTAGTATTTTATTTAATTCTTTTAAAGCATAAAATGCATGTTTATTTTATTAAATTGTTTTAAAGCATTAAAATATATTTTTATTTTATTAAATTGTGTTTAATTATTTTTATGTATTTTATGCATTATTATTGCATGATAGCATTTAATTCATGAAATGTTAAAAGGTCATGCACTATGATTTTAAGTTTCATTTCGCGTACGAACGAGAAGCGGCGACCGGAGAATTTTAAAGAAAATTATTTTTGTTACACGATTAATTTTTATTAATTAATATAAGATGTTTTAAAGATATTTTTCATGAATTAGAATTTATTGGATATTTTTATCCGCATGATTTTAATTTTTAATGATACATAAATTTTATCGAATCGGGAAATTTTTGAGGGTTCGGTTAATAATTTCAAAAACTTTCCAACACGAAATATTTTTCGAGAGTGTGTTTGGATTTAATGGACCTAATTTTAAGTTTATTGGACTTAATTAGCTTTTTAAAACTTTAATTGATAATTTAAGGCTCATTATCTATTATTTAAATAATACCCTAAACTAAACCTACACCTACCCTATACCCAAATAATTGAACCAGCTGACACACATCATTCCCCCATCAGTATCCTCTCGTTTTCAGCTTCTTTCTCCAGCAAGGTTTCGGCTAGCACTTGTTCTTGCAAAATAAAATTCTCCGGCTTAATTCCCGACGCCCGTTCTTCGGTTTTCTTGCGAAATAAATACCAGGCACGCCATAGTACTTTTATTTCTGCATCATACATGCTATATATTTGCTGTTATGTGTGTGTATTTTCATAGAATTCTCGATCTTGCATATGATGTTGGAAGGCTTCGGTTTTGTTCAAAGTTCTTGCACTTTTTTCATCCAACTCACGTTTTTTTTACTGATGTGCAAGGGACTGTGGGATCGAGTGTTAAGAGGCTGAAAAAGTTTATAAAGTGTGGTCTTGGGGTTCGATCGGGTCGGTGTTGCTGTAGGTGGAAGAACCGAAGGGTATTCTAGATGGTGTGCCTTTCACGAGTGAGGGATCGAGGTAGGGGTGGTGCCGGTGGTGCAAGGACTAAACTGGGGCTCGGACCAGACCCTGGTGGGTCTGAGTCACGGCCCAGGGTGGCCCAACCACTGCTGAAACCATCGGACGTAGCTGCTGCACTTATGAAGGAGAGGAGCTCGGTAGGATGCCTTTGGGGTTCTAGCGATCGTGCTTGTCTTGTAGGCTTGCATGGGAGGTTAGCCGTGGGTCTAGCATGTCCAGGGGGAGCTTTGGGTGATCTAGGTGTGTTCGGGTAAGGATTGGTTCTATTGGACGAAAACTTGGAGTGAAATTAAGAGAGGCGCATGAATTAAAGCTTTGAATTGGGCATGTTCTGAAAATCCAGCAGCATACCAGCAGGGTTATAGGGGTTCTAAGGGGTTCAAATTGGGTAAATTCAGGTCTGGTATGGTGTTGTTAAGTCATGTTTTGAGTTTGGTAAAATTCGGTTAAGTTTCGAGTTGGTTTGGGTTAAAACCGGGACCCCGGTCCAAGTTTTAAAACAATTTGGTTAAGTTATGAAATGAGCTCGAGTTTACGTCTAGGAATGCTTATAAATATGTTTTGGAAAATTTTTAGGAGTTTGGTAAGCTTCGGATCAAAATAATGAGTTTTGGATTTATCCGGGATTTAATCGTCGCACGAAACGTTAATTAAAGGATTAATGGAAACATCTAGATTTATGCTTTATTAAATTATGGGAAATTATATTTAAGCTACAATAATTATTAGAAGTCTAAGTTTTAAATTTGGGAATTTTATGCTAAGGTTTGGTTTAATTCGGGATTAAAACGCGTTAATAGGTTATATTTAAAGATTAATTTAAAAGTCATAGATTTAAGCCTAAGAATATGGGAAAGTTCTTGTAAGCTTAAATAATTATTTGAGACGTGTTAGAGTCAATGGAATTAAGAAAATGTCAAAGAAGTGAAATTTTACGTCTATGGGCAAAATGGTAATTTTTGGGTTTACAGGGGCAAAATGGTTATTTTGCACACTGGGTGAGATTTTGGTCCTGGCAACGCCCTGAGCACAAATTATGATATTTTTAAATGTTCATGCATCACGTTTATGATTTTTATGAAATTATGATAAATACGGTGCATGCTTGGTTTAAAAGAAAAATTACGTGTATGCATGTTTTTATTAAGTGATGAATATGATGACACGTTTTGAAGGAAGTGATTTAGTTGTGACTAACACGATGACACGATGATATGATTGGAGATATCGTGAGGGAAAAGGCCCCAGAGGGAGCCAGTTTACGGGAGAAGGCCCCAGAGGGAGCCCGACGATCGTATTTTCATTGACATGATAGGCCCGAGCTCAGTTGACGGGTGAGAGTGTCGCTGATGTCCCTCGCCGCCGGGTACCGCGGTTACACGTAGATGGATCCATCGACTGACATGATGACATGATGATACGAAAGTCACAGCTAATGAACGGAATTCAAATTAAGATTTTAACACGTATATGCTGATACGATGATACTTGCTATTACCATGTTTTGACAGGTCACGGTTATGCATACGATATGATAACATGATGAGACATGTTTTGACACATTACGATTTTACATGACACGCTTATGTTCATGTTTTTAAGCTCATGAAATGTATATTGATTATGCTATTTTTCAATGATGTGTGCTACATATATGTACTTGTTATTACTGGTACAGGTGTGTTGAGTCTTTAGACTCACTAAGCGTGTGTGATGCAGGTGAGCATTTTGATCAGGGGACCGGAGGTGCCGAAGACTGAGTAGGCGGGCGGGATGTGTGGTGACACGACCCGAGAACCATTAGTTTTCCACATATTGATTCACGTGTTTTGAGAGGGGTTGCACATTTTTATATGTTGATGATATTATGATTTTTACACGTTTACGTTGATTTTGGATGATAGTTATTTTAAAAATGCGTCATTCTTGTTCGCAAATAAATACGACAATTTTAAATGTTATTTTGTAATTGCGAGCTTTTAAAAAAATATAACAATTCCACACTTTTAAAACGGTAGACGTTACAGTAACTACTCGTTATCATCCTCAAACAAATGGACAAGTTGAATTAGCTAATAGGGAGATAAAGCAATTTGGAAAAAACTGTTAACTCAAATAGAAAACATTGGTCTCTGTGACTTAGTGATGCACTTTGGGCATATCGAACATCTTTTAAAACATCATTGAATATATCTCCCTATAGGTTGGTTTATGGAAAACATTGTCATTTGCATGTGGAATTGGAACATAAAGCTTATTGGGCGATCAAAACTTTAAATTCAAGCATGGATGATGCCAACAAATTGCGTAAATTGCAACTTAATGAACTTGATGAACTCAGAAATGACGCGTATGAGAATTCAAGGATTTATAAAGCAAAAATCAAGTCATTTCATGATAAAACAATTCTTAGAAAATCTTTTGAGATTGGTAAAAAAGTTTTCCTTATAATTATCTACTTCACATATTCCCAGGAAAATTACGATCAAGATGGACATGCCCATATGTTGTAAAGCATGTATATCCTTATGGAGATGTGGATATTGAAAATCCTAAAAATGATGATGTTTTTAAAGTGAATGGACAAAGGCTTACACCATTTTTGAAAAATAAAATCTTTCAAGAAGAGTTTATTTCCCTCTGATCCTTAAATTTTTATGTTGCATTTAATTTTGTTTGTTTTTATTTCAGGTTTCTTTAATCTTTTTATTTCCCGATTAAATGGCGGATAACGGTACTCCGTGACTCTCATAGTCGGTTAAATCAGTTTCCCACAATTGCTGATACAAAAATAAAAAAAATCATTTCTTTTCTTTTCAAAATGGATGAAATTCTCTCAAAAATTTGTAAATATTTTCCCTCTGTTTCTGAAAATGTTCTAAGAAAAATTTATGCAGGAAGGTGTGAAATATTGAGATTGCTAATGCAAAACGGAATTCCAAAAGATATTCGTCTTGTAATAGAAGCTAAGGTCCGATTAGGAGGAGAAGTTCCACAATCATTGCTCATTCGGTATTTGCCTGGATTAGGAAAAAACACTTATGCGAAAAAACGAAGAGCCAAAAGTTTAGGGGTTTGTCATAAGTGTGCAAGATGGACTTGTGACAAACGATGCAGATCTTTGGATGTGTTTCCAATAACAGAGAAGATAAAATTGGTTTCATTAAGAATGAGCTGAGTAAGGAGTCTTTAGATAACATCTTATTGACTCTTGAGACGCATTCTAGTGGACATGTGCATATTGAACTTCTCCGTTTATGGAAACAATTCCAAGATGAGCGTCATAGTCTTGGGAATCCGACTAAAAAAGACCATGTTTGCCAATTTGTAAGAAAATTGGATGGTAAGCATATCATCGACTCATAGAAGACGTTGAAGCCGTTTCTGGACGTAAAACCAGAGGAAAATTGTGAGCCACAATCACACTACTGTTTATATGCATGTGTGTCATTATTGTTTTTATTGTTTATTCTGTTTACAGATGTGACCCATAGCTTTGTTATGATAAAATATTACCCCTATAAAATCTCTCATCTTTCTCTATATTTTGCAGACCAAAAAAGAAAGTAAAAACATGGCTGGATCCTCTACACAAACATTGAAAAATATTTGTGTATTTTGTGGGTCGAGTCCTGGAAAAAAATGAAGTGTTTGTAGAAGCAGCGAATAATCTTGGAAAGATATTGGCTGAGAGAAAAATTCACTTGGTATATGGGGGAGGTAATATTGGGTTAATGGGATCTGTTTCAACATCTGCTCATCTTGGAGGTAGTCAGGTTTTGGGTATTATTCCTACAGCTTTAGCTGAAGGAAATATTACAGGTGTTACGATTGGGGAGGAATTAAAAGTTTATTCTATGTATGAAAGAATCACTTAAATGATTGAAAATTCTGATGCTTTTATCGCACTACCTGGTGGTTTTGGTACATTAGAAGAAATTTTTCACACTGTTTCTTGGGCACAACTTAATATCCATAATAAACCTGTGGGCTTGTTGAATATCAATAATTATTATGACAGTTTGTTGACATTTCTTCATAAAGCTGTGAAACAGAATTTCATTTCGGAAAATTCACGACGGATGCTCATCTGTGCTTCGACTGCCGACCAATTAATTAATGATTTGGAAGTTTTTGTTCATAAGCCTGATCCGATGATAACAAAGATCAATTGGTCGCAATCAAGCAGTAAGAAAAGAAAGTTGGATCATTGATTCAAAAGTCGTGGATTGGTTTGCGTTTGTTTTAGTTTGTTATCTTCAATAAAATTCCAGGTGATATCTCTTTCATTATGTATTCTTTATTAATAGTTATTTCGACATTAGGGACAATGTCATATTCTGATTGGGGGGAGAAAAAATTAAAAAAAAATTATATATATATAATATATATATATATATATATATATATATATATATATTATAATAAAATCATGTTTATTGCTTGTATCTTTGTATTTTATGCAAAAATATCATACATTACATATTTGAAAGGTTTAAATTAGAAAATATATTAATCTATCTAAGGATGTTTAATTTTTATTTGGAAAAAAAAAGTCAATTTTTATATTCTGATCACTATACAAATATGATTCATGAAATCTTTTTGAGTGATTAACCATTGTGATAAAATCAGGTATTAAAGTATATGGCCCAAGATATACCTTATAAGAGTGCCTAAAATTTTAAACTCACACATATTTTGTGAGTGAGTGGAGAGGACTGAGAAAACAGCTTTCGAGCCTTTATTGATCATGAGAGAGACTATCTATTGTTTAGATCTTGAGTTGTTATTTTGAAAAAAAAATTGATATTTCCTGGAAAAAAAAGAAAGATATTGAAGATCTATGTAATTTTTAAGTTATATGCTACGACCCATATATCTTTCATAAAAAAAAATTAAAAAAAAAAGAAAGAGAGAAATTTATTGTACAAATTAAATAAATATGTGGTCAAGAAATATAAACTTGAAACCGTTGCCATAAATTGAAACATTTATTAACCTGGGAGGATATGGAGTTGAGACTCTTAGTAGGAATTTCTGAAGGCGATGTACATTTAACTACCTGAAATAAGATTTGAATTGATCATCTCAAATTATTTCATAAATTATAATTATGATGATCTTGATATAACTTTGACAGTTTTCAAATTTAATTTAAACACTTAGATAGTTCTGATTACATTTCTATTTAAATTAATCAATATGTTTTGTATTGCTATTAACGCTTAAATTGCTAGGGACTAGCAATAAGCTGGTTGGGAGGTGTGATAAACATAAAAATTGTACATTAATGAAATGTTTTATAATATAAATATATAGTTTTTGTTTTATTAAATGTTTAAATATTATATGTTTTATAATAAATTGTATAAAATATAAGTTGTGTAATTACAAGTTTTTACTATTTTTACAGATTCGATAAAACAAGAATAAACTTTGCGTTGCAAATGGGATTAAGATGATTCTTGGACCTGTAGAAAGTTGATGTGAATATCTACAATATTGATTGAAAGCATGAGATAAAAATCCTCTCACAATTGGGATCAAATTAAGCAACAAATAAAGTTACCAAAGCAGTGGCAGTTTTACCACGCTCTAGTATTTTGACCGTATCTCTCAAATTACTTCGTCAAATGGTTTGGAAAAAATACCAAAACTAGACAACTCAATTATCCACATGTTTATTTTTATGTGAAGAAGCAAATTCGGAGAAGAAGATTTTCAAAAGTGATGTGTAATATAATATAATATCTTGGAACATCAATGAAGACTTATGTGTAAAAAAATAATATTTTATTTGTGGTTGTCCCCCCAAATTTGGCTATAAATAGGGGTGCATTGTAATGTATTGAGATATCCCTCATTCTATGAACAAACCTTTGAGTTCATAATATTTCTCTCTATATTTTTCCTTTATTTCTTCATTTAAATATAATTAGTATGATAATTTCATATTCAAAGTTTTACACTTTGAATAATGAATAGCCTAACTTCCTAAAGTTGAGATGAAAAAATGTTGAACTCTTGGCATGATAATAAGGTTACTAAAAGGTAAGAATCTATGTTTTATATTATTTAATCATTATTTATTGTTTATGTTATATTTATTTCTTTAAGTATTTTTATATCCTACTTATAAGTGGGAGTTTTGATTTATTGTTGCTATATGTTACACTAAATTCTTGGAACCATTTAAATGTTAGTTTGGTATTACCAACCATTTAAAGTGGATGCCTTGATTTATTATATATGAATATATTATAATATTAAATTTTTGGAACCATTTAAATGTTAGTTTGGTTTTACCAACCATTTAAAGTGGGAACCTTGATTTACTATATATAAATATATCATAATATTAATTTTTTGGTACCATTTAAATGTTAGTTTGGTTTTACCAACCATTTAAAGTGGGAACCTAGATTTAGTGTTTACAAATATATATAGCACAATAAATACTTGACCACATTTATAAGTTTTGGTATATATTATATACTTATAAGATAATATATAACATAATATAATATGATTATTAATATATTGGAACCATTTTATTAAGTGGATTTCAATATTTTTCGTTAATGGTAACTTTATTAAAATACCAAGAGTGGATCCTTTAATCTCAACTACTTAAATTAAAATTTGAACAATTAAAAATTAACAATTAAATATTCAAACCATTAAAAGAAATAAAAAAACAAAAACTGTAAGGCTCGAGAATTATCAGTTGTCAATGATGTTAGATTTGAAGATGTGAGAATACATGAGGAATTAGAGTTTTGAAACGATGCAAGACCGCACCCGCGATTTAGGAAGCACCGCACCCGCGGTAGATGGCCAGTAGGGTAGGAAAATTGGTGCGAGCAGACACCGCACCCGCGGTAAGAACATGACCGCACCCGCGGTCGAAGATTTTTCAGAAATAAAATGAGGCCGAGACATGAGCGCACCCGCGGTGCTTAAGCAGCGCACCCGCGGTGCTGCATGCGAAAATGCCACCTTTGCTTTTCGTGATGACACTTGGCATGTTATATATATACTTTGAAATGACACTTCATTCTTCACCTTCAGCATAAGAGAACCGAGAGATGCTCCATGGAAATCCCTTCAAGCTTTTAGACTAGTAACAAGATTATGCAACAACTAGCCATTCGATTTTAATTTCGAGTCCGGAATTGTGATCCTTGCATCATTGACTACAAGAGGATGTAAGTATTGTTCATTTCAGCATGTATCGAAATATATGTGTTGGAGAAGTTATGATTTTATTGAAGATATGTGTTCTTGAGATTATGAGCATTGTATATTTGCTATCGGGTCGAATTTCAGATACCGTATGCGATTGTGATGATTTTCCAGCATGTATATTGAGTTAAGATGGAGTATATTCAGTATGATATTATGTCTTGATGAGATTATAAGTTGAGGAAATGTTGCTATATTGATTTGGTGAGATTGAGTTGACCGGTACCGAGAATTACGTCGTTATGCCGTCAAATTCGTACCGAGACTGATTATTGATTGGTACAAGAGTTGATGTGAGTTGCTTTGAGTTGTGTATTGATAGAATATATTGTTACATTGTCATTCCAGATTTTGAATTGACAGAGTTGCCATTCGACTTCGAGATCTTGACCGAGTTCTACGGCAAGAAAGGTATAATTCATGTGGTCATGAGATTGCACAACTCGATTCAGATTTGATACGAGTTTCCCTAAATCACATACTAGATTGTTATTACATTTGATTATGTAATGTCTTGTTTATTGATTTATATTCAAGTCCTGAGATAGGAGATATTGGCAGATCGGCCAAAACTAGACGTTTCGGTGTATCGACGCATAGTAGTAGATTTTCTCTATGTGTAGACCCTCGATACAAAGTTGACCGAAGTCTAGGAATAAGACGTACCGTCACCCCGAGTGGTTGGGTAGGTGATAGACCGTCTTATTCACACCGGGATCCCTAGATTAGAAACGAGTCGAGTCAAGAATTTGATGTTGAATACAGATTTGTATTCTTTTACATGTTTAGATTTTAATTCATGTTACTTGATATATGCTATGCTTTTGTACATGATTATTACATTGCATGCATACATGTGTTAAACTAGGATTTGTTCTCACCGGAGTTATCCGACTGTTGTCGTGTCTGTATGTGTGCATGGCAACAGGTGGGGCAGGATCTGGGTCTCGAGCTAGATGAGAGATTGATGATAGCGTGGAGATCTCGGGCGTTGAAGATTTCTTGTGTTTTCCTATTAGACTTGTACTACTTATGTTTGTAGTTGGGATTGGAACACTAGCGTATGATTGTACTAAACAGACTCGTATGTACATGATGTTGTTTAATTATTATAGAGACAGATTATGTTTTAATTATATATTTGAATTAATGTTAAATGCAAAATTTTGACCCACATTTTCGAGCAAAGATCCAATAAATCCCAAAAGAATTGAGTTAGAGCCCGGGTCCCCACAACAGGTGGTATCAGAGCTGTAGGTTCTGTAGACTGAGATAGAATAGAACGAGCGGGGTAGATCGAGTCATCTTCCTTGCTTTTGATGTGCTAGCATGATTTATTGCTTTCCCTGTTGTATATTGTTGCATTATCTGAATTGATTTATAGCATATACTTGTCAAGCCTGAATAAAAACCGATTCTCGATCAGAGGTTATGATCAGAGGAGGGCTGAGAAAGATGATATTGATTGCGTACTAATCAGTTTGATAATCAGATTTATGCCGCCTAGACGTATACCACAGACAGAGCAGGGTAGCACATCCGGTGCACAGATGAATGTCACCGCTACGCCGATGGAGACTTTACTGAAGAGATTTCAGTCTTTCCATCCTCCTACGCCGTAGGGCACAGAGAGTGCAGTAGAGTGCGAGAGCTGGCTTGATGATATCGAGATGTTGTTTGAGTCTTTGGCATATACTGATGATCGACGTGTGAAATTGATAGGACATCAGCTGCAAGAGGTTGCAAAGAGCTGGTGGTTGACTGCGAGGAGAGCCTTGGAGCACCGAGGCATTGACATTACGTGGAAAGTCATCAAGGATGAGTTCTATTAGCGCTTCTTTCCCGTCTCTTACCGAAAATACAAAGGGGCTGAATTCGCAAATATGAGGCAGGGACAGTGGAACATCGAGGAGTATGTTGCTAAATTTTCTGCATTGCTACGATTTGCACCTCATGTGGCAGGGAACGACGAGGCTGTGGCCGATCAGTTCATCAATGGGTTGAACCCAGATGTCTTTACTTTGGTGAACACCGGGAGACCCATTAGTTTTTCAGAGGCACTGAACCGAGCGAAGAGAGCAGAGGCTGGCTTGATCAGGCAGCGAGGGGCTTCCTACAGTGTTCAGGGTCAGAGACAGCCAGAGCCTACCACTCAGTTTCCACCACCTCCTCCTCTATTTGATAGTGGGTCTAGTAGTAGTGGCAAGAAGGAATTTCTGAAGGCTAAGGGCAAGCAGTTTAAGAAATCCAAGAGTAGTTCATCGAGCTCAAGTGGATCTCGACAGAGAGGTCAGGGTTCAGATTATAGTGGCGTGTATTGCAGTTCGTGCGGAGGGCGACATGCCACCGAGCAGTGTCAAGGAGTTATGGGACGCTGCAACATCTGTAGGCAACCGGGACACTTTGCCAGAGTTTGTCCCCAGAGAGGTGCACAACGATTCCAGAGTGCAGGGTCATCAGCACCAGCGCCACAGATTGAGAGACAGGCATCCTCTGTACACTCCTTCGAGCCACCATCTGCACAGACCCAGCAGAGACCAGGATGTATTCAGACAGTGAGTCAACCTCCCAGACAGCAGGCTCGTGTCTTTGCCTTGACAGAGGAGCAGGCTCAGGATGCGCCCTGATGACGTGATAACAGGTAACTGTTTTCTTTGCGGTTATCCTGCATATGTGTTCATTGACACGGGTGCATCACATACATTCATATCTGAGCATTTTAAATTGAGACATTCATTGCCTGTTGAGTCTTTGTCGACTGTAGTGTCTATCACATCTCCGTTGGGAAGTGGTTTGATATCTGTGACTACTGTTAGACACTGTATGCTTCAGTTTGAGGGGCATGAGATTGACCTAGATTGTGTAGTACTTGGTTTAGCTGATTTTGACTGTATAGTTGGCATAGATATGTTGACCAAGTACAGGGCCACTGTGGATTGTTCCCACAAGATTGTCAGATTCAGACCCGAAATGACAGATGAGTGGAAATTCTACGGAAAGGGTTCCAGATCTCGGATTCCCTTAGTATCTGCTCTGACTATGAGTAGATTGCTTCAGAGAGGAGCAGAGGGCTTTCTCGTATATTCAGTAGATCTACTGAAGTCGAGCCCAGCATTGGCAGATCTGCCAGTGGTTTGCGAGTTTGCAGATGTTTTTCCAGATGAGATACCGGGGTTACCTCCAGCGCGAGAGGTTGATTTCAGCATAGATCTTGTGCCAGGCAGTGTTCCTATTTCGAGAGCTCCGTATAGGATGGCGCCTATTGAACTGAAAGAATTGAAAGCACAATTGGAAGACCTTCTGTCCAAGGGATACATCAGACCGAGTGTATCACCTTGGGGTGCTCCGGTGCTATTTGTTAGAAAGAAAGATGGTTCGATGCGGTTATGTATTGATTACAGACAGTTGAACAAGGCAACAGTAAAGAACAAGTATCCTTTGCCTCGCATCGATGACTTATTTGACCAGCTTCAAGGATCGGTTTACTCGAAGATTGACTTGAGATCAGGGTATCATCAGCTCAGAGTTAGAGACGTTGATATTCCGAAGACTGCATTCCGAACCAGGTATGGGCACTACGAGTTTATTGTTATGCCTTTCGGTTTGACGAATGAACCAGCAGTATTTATGAGTTTGATGAACCGCATCTTTCAGAGATATTTAGATGATTTTGTAATTTTGTTCATTGATGATATTTTGGTGTATTCGAAGAGTCTGACTGAGCATGCAGATCATCTGAGAATTGTATTGCAGACTTTGAGAAAAGAGCAGTTATACGCCAAATTGTCCAAGTGCGAATTCTAGTTGAAACAGGTTGTCTTTTTGGGACACATTATATCTGGAGATGGTATTGCGGTAGATCCGAGTAAAGTTGAGGCTGTGATCAGTTGGCCGAGACCGACTTCTGTGCCAGAGATACGCAGTTTCATGGGTCTAGCCGGGTATTATCGTCGTTTCATCCAAGATTTCTCCAGTATAGCGAAGCCTATCACCCAGTTGACACAAAAGAACATGCCATTTGTATGGTCTGAAGATTGTGAAGCCAGTTTTGTAGAATTGAAGAAGAGGCTGACTAGTGCGCCTGTCTTGACGATTCCTTCAGGTACAGGTGAGTTCGTTGTATACTGTGACGCATCTCACAGAGGGCTAGGATGTGTTCTTATGCAGCGAGGGCACGTGATAGCGTACGCCTCTAGACAGTTGAAGCCGCACGAGACTCGTTATCCGATTCATGATCTTAAATTGGCGGCGATTGTCTTTGCACTCAAGATCTGGCGTCATTATCTGTATGGCGAGAAATTTGAGATCTATTCCGATCATAAGAGCCTGAAGTACATCTTTTCTCAGTCAGAGTTGAACATGAGGCAGCGGCGATGGCTTGATCTACTAAAAGATTTTGATTGCGAGATCAAGTATTATCCAGGGAAGTCGAATGCAGCGGCAGACGCCTTGAGTCGAAAGGTATGTGCTCTTTCCTTGTCTACAGTAGGTGTATCGAATTTAATAGAAGATTGTTGCTTGTCTGGGTTGACATTTGATACAGAGAGTAGACCGTTACGACTTGCTGTGATTCAGATTGAGCCAGATTTGATTTTGAGGGTCAAAGAAGCGCAGAGAACTGATCCGAGCGTTCAGAAATCGATTGATATGGTCAGAGTTGGTCATATATCAGAGTATCAGCTTAGAGATTCTGTTCTGTATGTGAATAACCGTCTAGTAGTGCCAGAGGTTTCAGATTTGAGACGACAGATCCTGTCAGAAGCACACTGTAGTCGGTTCAGCATTCATCCTGGTGGCAGGAAGATGTACAATGATCTAAAGACACAATTCTGGTGGAAGCAGATGAAGACAGATATTGCAGAATTTGTGTCTAAATGTTTGAATTGCCAGCAGGTGAAGGCAGAAAGAAAGAATCCAGGAGGCTTACTTCAGAGTTTGTCTATTCCTGAATGGAAATGGGATCACATTTCCATGGATTTCGTGACGAAATTACCTCGATCTTCACGGGGCTGTGACTCGATTTGGGTCATCATTGACAGACTGACCAAATCTGCCTGTTTCATCCCATACAGAATGACCTATCGACACGATCAGATGGCAGAGTTGTATGTCAGAGAGGTCGTCAGATTGCACGGTGTGCCGAAGTTGATCGTATCAGATCGTGATCCACGATTCACTTCTCACTTCTGGCACAGTTTGCAGCAGGCTTTGGGTACGACTTTACACCTGAGCACTGCTTATCATCCTCAGATAGACGGACATTCAGAGCGGACTATCCAGACTTTAGAGGACATGTTGAGAGCTGTAGTACTAGACTTTGGTACTAATTGGCAGGATTCATTGCCGTTGTGTGAGTTTTCAAACAAAAAACAGCTATCAGACTAGCATTGAGATGGCACCGTTCGAAGCTTTATACGGAAAGAAGTGCAGATCTCCGTTGTACTGGGATGATATCTCTGAGGTACCAGAGTTAGGGCCTGATATGATTCGTGAGATGACCGAGAAAGTGAAGATTATTCAGAAGAGAATGAAGACGGCACAGGATAGGCAAGCGAAATACGCCAATGTCAGACGCAGACCGTTGGTATTTGAGCAGGGAGACAGAGTATTCTTGAAGATTTCACCTTTCAGAGGCGTTGTCAGATTTGGCGAACGTGGAAAGTTGTCTCCTAGTTACGTCGGTCCGTATGAGATTCTTGAGAAGATTGGCGATCGAGCTTACAGACTTGCTCTTCCTCCTTCATTATCTGGTATTCATGATGTTTTTCATGTATCGATGTTGCGCAAATATATGCCAGATGATTCTCATGTCATTCAGCCTGACGAAGCCGAGTTAGATCAGACTCTGAGCTATGTTGGAAGACCGATACAGATTCTTGATCGAAAAGAGAAACAGCTTAGAACCAAGACCATTCCGCTTGTGAAGGTTCAGTGGAGTCGTCATGGCAACGAGGAAGCAACTTGGGAGACAGAGTCTGATACGAAACAGAAACATCCCGAGCTATTCATATGATGTGAGTCTTCCTTTCAGTTTTGATTATACTGTTTTGTATACACTTGCATGATTATTTGCTTACGAGTTCGAGGTCGAACTCCTGTCTAAGAGGGGGAGAAATGTAAGGCTCGAGAATTATCAGTTGTTATTGATGCTAGATTTGAAAATGTGAGAATACATGAGGAATTAGAGTTTTGAAACGATGCAAGACCGCACCCGCGATTTAGGAAGCACCGCACCCGCGGTAGATGGCCAGTAGGGTAGGAAAATTGGTGCGAGCAGACACCGCACCCGCGGTAAGAACATGACCGCACCCGCGGTCGAAGATTTTTCAGAAATAAAATGAGGCCGAGACATGATCGCACCCGCGGTGCTTAAGCAGCGCACCCGCGGCGCTGCATGCGAAAATGCCACCTTTGCTTTTCGTGATGACACTTGGCATGTTATATATATACTTTGAAATGACACTTCATTCTTCACCTTCAGCATAAGAGAACCGAGAGATGCTCCATGGAAATCCCTTCAAGCTTTTAGACTAGTAACAAGATTATGCAACAACTAGCCATTCGATTTTAATTTCGAGTCCGGAATTGTGATCCTTGCATCATTGAGTACAAGAGGATGTAAGTATTGTTCATTTCCAGCATGTATCGAAATATATGTGTTGGAGAAGTTATGATTTTATTGAAGATATGTGTTCTTGAGATTATGAGCATTGTATATTTGCTATCGGGTCGAATTTCAGATACCGTATGCGATTGTGATGATTTTCCAGCATGTATATTGAGTTAAGATGGAGTATATTCAGTATGATATTATGTCTTGATGAGATTATAAGTTGAGGAAATGTTGCTCTATTGATTTGGTGAGATTGAGTTGACCGGTACCGAGAACTACGTCGTTATGCCGTCAAATTCGTACCGAGACTGATTATTGATTGGTACAAGAGTTGATGTGAGTTGCTTTGAGTTGTGTATTGATAGAATATATTGTTACATTGTCATTCCAGATTTTGAATTGACAGAGTTGCCATTCGACTTCGAGATCTTGACCGAGTTCTACGGCAAGAAAGGTATAATTCATGTGGTCATGGGATTGCACAACTCGATTCAGATTTGATACGAGTTTCCCTAAATCACATACTAGATTGTTATTACATTTGATTATGTAATGTCTTGTTTATTGATTTATATTCAAGTCCTGAGATAGGAGATATTGGCAGATCGGCCAAAACTAGACGTTTCGGTGTATCGACGCATAGTAGTAAATTTTCTCTATGTGTAGACCCTCGATACAGAGTTGACCGAAGTCAAGGAATAAGACGTACCGTCACCCCGAGTGGTTGGGTAGGTGATAGACCGTCTTATTCACACCGGGATCCCTAGATTAGAAACGAGTCGAGTCAAGAATTTGATGTTGAATACAGATTTGTATTCTTTTACATGTTTAGATTTTAATTCATGTTACTTGATATATGCTATGCTTTTGTACATGATTATTACATTGCATGCATACATGTGTTATACTGGGATTTGTTCTCACCGGAGTTATGCGGCTGTTGTCGTGTCTGTATGTGTGCATGGCAACAGGTGGGGCAGGATCTGGGTCTCGAGCTAGATGAGAGATTGATGATAGCGTGGAGATCTCGGGCGTTGAAGATTTCTTGTGTTTTCCTATTAGACTTGTACTATTATGTTTGTAGTTGGGATTGGAACACTAGCGTATGATTGTACTAAACAGACTCGTATGTACATGATGTTGTTTAATTATTATAGAGACAGATTATGTTTTAATTATACATTTGAATTAATGTTAAATGCAAAATTTTGACCCACATTTTCGAGCAAAGATCCAATAAATCCCAAAAGAACTGAGTTAGAGCCCGGGTCCCCACAAAAACAAAAAGACATTGTAGTGGACTTGTAATTACCTTAGCTTCCCTGTGGATACGATATTCGGACTCACCGAATTGTACTACTTGTGGACAATCTGCTCTTGGGAGTGCAACAATCAGAGTCGCAACAATTACCTGACGTACTACCTTGTTCTGGCACTTGACCTGCAGCTGGTTGTGGTATTCTTCTAGGCGGCATATCTGATTATTCAACTGATTAGTACACAATCTATAAAAGTTGTCTCAGCCCTCCTCTGATCTTATACCTCTGATCCAGAATCAGTTCTGATTCTGTCTTTAAAAATACATGCTGCAATCAACTCAGATAACAATACCACATGTAATAGGGAAAGCAATAAATCATGCTAGCACATCAAAAGCAAGGAAGATGACTCGATCTACCCCGCTCTTTCTATTCTATCTCAGTCTACAGAACCTACTGCTCTGATACCACCCATTGTGGAGACCCGGGCTCTAACTCAATTCTTTTGGGATTAATTGGATCTTTATTATTAAATGTGGGTCAAATTTTTGCTTTTAACATTAAATCAAATGTATATAAACTAAGCATAAAATATTTCTTTATTTATTTACAACAAACATAAGTACATGTTTTATTCTAGTACATCCATACAAACTAGAGTTCAATACCAACTACAAATCACATGTAGTACAAGTCTAGTAAGAACCACTAGTAATCTACTTCTACGTCCGTAATCACCACTCTATCATCTCTCATCCTCTTCGAGACCCAGATCCTGTCCCACCTGTTGCCATGCACACATACAGACACAACAACAGCCGCAAACTCCGGTGAGAACGAATCCCAGCATAAAACATGTATGCATGCTGATACATAATCATAAATCATGCATGAAAGTAATAACAATAGGCTCCATAATCTATAAAACCAATCTAATAAGCATGAAATTCAAATCAAATCATATCTTGAATCGACTCAACTCTAACTCTAGGGATCCCGGTGTGAATAATACGTCACTGTCTGTCACCTACCCTCCCAATCGGGGTAACGGTATGTCTCATTCCTAGACTTCGGCCCTGTCTGTATCGAATGTCTACAATCGGAGTAAGTCTGCTCCTATGCGTCATTACCACCGAACGTCTAGTTTGGCAAGTCTGCCAATGAATCCTATCTCAATGCTTGAATATAAATCTATAAACAAGGCATAATCGTAATCAAACATAAACAACAATCTAGTATGTGATTTTGGGAAACTCCAACCAAGTCTGATTCGAGTCATATCTCCCGAATTCACATGAATTATACCTTCTGGTCGTTGGAATCAATCAAGATCTCGAAGTTGAATATCAAGTCTGTCAATCAAATATGAAATGGAAATGTATAGATGTACTCTATCAAGATACAACTCCATTCAACACATATATGCATCAATAATAAATCTCGATACCTCTCGACGGTACAACGGCATAATCTTGTGATACAGATAACTCAATAACAACATAATCCATATCCACAACTCATAATCTTCATCAAAATCATACATAACTTCTGAAATCTGTATAATCTTATATACAATATATTATGAAATTCATATCAATGGCATACTATATCCGATATCCGGTTGCGAATATACTATGCTCAATATGTCAAGAACACAATATAACCATCATATTATAATTCTTTCAACACATGGAATATAGATCATGTTGAAAAGATATCAAAAGTATACCCTTTTGAAGCCTTTGTCAAGAGGAACAAGAATCTCAACTTGGATTAAACTTTGGATGGATAAATATTAAACAACCAAGTGATAAAGTTGAAAGGAAAGCTTGGAAACCCCTTTTCTCTCTCGTTGCTGGTCTACTGGAATGCTCAAAATGAAGACTCAGCGCAATTCTATATATATATATGCCCTGTGTCATCATAAGAAACAAAGGTGGATTTCTCGCATGCAGCACCGCGGGTGCGGTCTCTTTCCACCGCAGGTGCGCTCAAGCTTCGGCATGCCTTTAAAAAATTCATAAATGTCGAGTGCGGGTGCGGTCCTGTTTTTACCGCAGGTGCGGTGACCCTACTGTAGCTGCACCGCGGGTGCGTTCCTTCTGGCACCACGGGTGCGGTGTGGCTACTGTAAAAATGCCACAACTTTCTGTCCATCAACCGCGGGTGCGGTAGCTTCCTTAGCGCGGGTGCGGTTTTCATTTCTTGCCACATTTCATAATCTCATCTCACTTAATGCCTCTCATTACATGTCATGCATACTCATATCTTCGAATATCACGTCAATGGAGACTAATAAATCTAGTACCTCTCATTACATGTCATGCATTCTCATATCTTCGAATATCACATCAATGAAGACTATAAATCTCAATCCTTACAGTGCGATTTGAACCAGAAATGATTTCGAGAATTAAAGCAGTCCAGAAAATTGATCAGAATGTTCAGAACTTGATTTCGATGATTAGAACAGTGCATCAATCAGATATCAGGTATGTAATACTGTATTGCATATGAATAACTGCATTGTTGTGCCAGATTTTTCGAATGTGAAACGACAATTATTATCAGAAATGCACAATTTTTGATACGACATTTATTCTGATGATAGAAAGATGTATGATGATTGAAAAGATAGCTTTAGTTGGAACATATTAGATCAGATATAGCTGAATTTGTACTGAAACGTCTGAATTTCTGACAGATGAAGACATAAAGAATGAAACCAGGAGATTGGTTATATAGCTTATCGATTCCTGAATGGAAATGATATTACATTTTCAGGGATATCGTGATGAAGCTACCGCATTCCTCTCGGAATTGAGCATTGATTGAGTTAAGAGTCACAAAATGACCTAGTCTGTGAGTGCTAGCTCGTACATGAAGACGTACAAATATGATTATATTACTGAGATTTCTGTCAGAAAAGTGATTAGATTACATAGAGTGTCGAGAGTTGATTATATCAGATCGGGATTTGGGTTGACTTTGCAAGTTTGGCAGAGTGTACAGCAAGAGTTGGGTAAAAGATTATATCTGAATACTACATATCATTCACCAACTGACGGACAGTCAAAGTGGATTATCCAAATTTTAGAGAATATTCTTAGAGTTGTAGTGCTTGACTTTAGCACTAGTTGGCAGGATTCATTGCCATATGGTGAATTTTCATACAACCTCAATTATCAGATGAGTATAGAGATGGCACCAGTTGAGATGTTGTAAGGTAAGAAGTATGGATTCCATTTTCATTTGGAATGATATCTCGAAGATTCCAGACATTGAACCTGATATGATTGGAGATATGACTGAGAAAGTGAGGCTGATTTAGAAGAAATGATGACAGCTCAGAATAGACAGATTAAATATGACAACGTCAGAAGATGACCGTTGCTATTTGCGGAAGAAGACTGAATAATGAATTAAACAGATTTGATAACAGCTGTTGATGTTGATTTATTATGAGCTTTTGATTGGTATTGTGGATACCCGGACGCTAATCATCTTCTTAATCATTTTTGGGATTTAATTATCAATTAAGATAAACAGGGTCTAATTTTTTTTTTTTAACTGCGGAAGGTAATGGAATTATGCTATTATACAAACTAGTATAATAATACAAATCATGTACAACATGCATCTAATTCAACTAAGGTTCAACTACTACAATCAAGTAATGAAACCTATCTATATCCAAGTCCGGAATCACCACTCTAAACTCGTCTTCTCTCATCATCTTCTTGACCCCGATCCTGTCCCACCTGTTGTCATGCACACATACAAACAAGACAACAGCCGGATACTCCGGTGAGAATAAGTCCAAGTATAAACAATGTGTACATGCAGTTAACTGAATTAACATAAAAGCATGAATTATATCTTATCACATGTAGCATAATCAAACAACATGTATCAATACAGTCTGTACATAAAACATTAATCGTAATCTACGAAACATAAATTAATACAGATCTGTAAATCAAATTCTAGTCTCAATATCTAAGACTCGACTCATCTCTCATTCTAATCTAGGGATCCCGGTGAATAGGAATGTCACAAATCTCCCACCTATCTCTTAAGTTCGCGGTGGTTGAAATTGCTACGTTCCTATTTACGGACTTGGCCCTGGCTATATCGAATATCTATGATAAGAGCGACTCCACTCATAATCACATCGATATGACCAAACGTCCGGTGTCTTGGAGTATCTACCAAGACTATGCCTATTCTGACAATGTGCAATGGGTCAGTCACGTCTCTGTCATAGTCTGGCCCCTCTGTCAGTGACTCTTACTTAATAGCTCTCTGCTTCCTACTTTCTAATTCAATAGAATAAACATAATCATTAAAACATAAAGGTATAAAAACAATACCATACAAGTATGTGGTTTAGGGAAACTTGAGTAGAATTTAACTCAAGTCGATCTCCCAATAAACATCGATTTATACCTTTGTCTTCTCGGTCTGATGAAGACGAAGTCTCGTATCCCAATCTGTTCATATCCAAATCTGATAATGACAATCATATAAATACAATATCAGTATATGCTCAATTCAAAACCTGTTCTGGTCAATAATAAAATTAATACATAATCTGATCCATATCGGAACAATGTAAAATCTTATTCATATCAATGATATCACGATACAATCAAAATTATTACTGAATCTGATCAATCTCAATCAATAATGAATCTGATAAATATCAATCTATTGGTGTTCCGACGGCATAACAATACAGTCACGATAACCCCGTCTATCTCAACATCGTAGATATAATACCAAAATTCATAAACAGTATCAGTACAACTCATAATCTAAATAATAACACAACTCTGATATAGAATCTCAACTAAATCAACTCTGAAATTCATAACAATTTCATAAACAGTCTATTCTTTAATCTGACTTCAGTTATACAATGTCTACTGTAGCAGAAACATCATATCTAATTCATATTCAATTCTGACAATATCATAAATTCAAATCATGTCTAAAAGTAACGAAACTTACGTCCATTTGTAGCCTGCGTCGATAGGAACACAGTACCGAAGTCGGATTCAAAATCAGACGGACGGATTTTGTGTAACACCCAAATTCTCACTCGAAAGAAACTTGAAGCATTCTTTAAAATTCTCTCCTCGGCTTCCTTCTTTCTTTTGTTTCAGAGAGGAGTATGTTTGTTCTTTATATATACATACATATACACGTTGCATTCCAAGACACCATGTGGCGATTTTTCATGATGCATGCCGCGCGCATATGCGCGCACAAAGCCGCGCATATGCGCCGGTAATTCTGGCCGGCATCTTCCACATTTCTGCCTCTCGCGCATATGCGCCATCTACGTCGCGCATAGGCGCCAATCATTCTGCCCAATCCGCGTATGTGCGCCATTTACGTCGCGCTTATGCGCCGATCTTTCTGGACATTCCGCGCATGTGCGCGCATTCAAGTCGCGCATATGCGCCGATTATATTCTTCACACCTAATGTGATTTCTTCTTTCGGCACTCCCGATCTGATTCGTTCCGTCTATAATCATCTTTAAATAAATAAATAAATAAATCATTTCAGATTAATCTCATATTACAATAATAAAATCTCGGGCCTTACAGGTATATACGGATGTTGTATAGCCAATATTTTGAGATTGATTTTATCAGAGTTACTTCAAATTATATTATGATATTATATATCTTGAAGTATTATTCAAGATTGAAATCAGAATCAGTAAAAGAAAGATAATTCAGAATGAAGACTATTCTGATGTTGAAAGTTCAATAGAGTGGTCAGAATATCGAAGAAGCTATTTGAAAGATAGAATCCGAGATGAGATAAAGATTCTAGAATTGTTCTATTGAGGTGAGTTTTCTTTTAGCCTTTGTATATATCTCCATCTTGTATCTGATTTTGTATCTGATATGATTACCTGTGATATACGAGTTGATTGCCTGTGATTTCGGGGACAAAATCATATCTTAGGGGGGGAGAAATGTAATGTTACGCCTTAAACGCATACAAATCTCGAGGATGAGATTAATGTTTTTAATGCTGTAACATATCCCAAAGTTTTTGTTTTGATGATACCAAAACTTGGATTAAAAATGTACTAATGTTTTATATTGAGGCATGCAGGAAATTAAGAACAAGGTTACGTTCGGAAGCTCCGAAATTTGGTTCGGAAGCTCCGAAATTTGGTTCGGACGTTCCGAAATTGTGCCAATCAGAAGCAAAATAGAAGCTGTTCGGAAGCTGCGAGGAGCAAGTTCGGACGTTCCGAAGACTGGATCGGACGTTCCGAACACAAGCAATCAAATCACTTCAATCCGGAGACAAATTGATCTGACTGTTGATTGAGTAGATTTCGGACGCTACGATGGACATGATCGGAAGCTACGAAGTGTTGAAAATTTCAAATCTCCGGAAACGCGGGAATGTTCGGACGGTACGAACTGGAGTTCGGACCTTCCGAAGTTGTTCATACACTGTCTAAAAGAACTGTTCAGAAGAAACGAAGTTTGATCGATCCCTCCGAAGCATATGTTCGGACCCTACGAAGTCAAGAACGGAAGATCCGAAGTCATGCCAGAATTACGCAAATTGATTTCAATCACATCGGAAGTTCCGAAGCACAAACGAAAGATCCGAACCTTGGCGTCCAAGACTAGTATAAATAGGCCTTTGAGGATGCATTCTCAATCATCCCACTCCATTCTCTCTTGTCTCTTACAAAGCTTTCTACTATCTCTTGTGTGCGTTGATTAAAAGAGTTGTAATATCAAAAGAGTTGTAGAAAAAGAGTGAAAGTAATACTCTCGAGTGGGTTGTAAAGTTCGTGGCTATCCTTGGAGCCCTCAAGGCCAAGTAGACGCATCGAGGCGTGGTTGTAAAAGCTAGCTTGGAGCTCCTAAAGCCAAGTCGTCATAGTGATACCTCGATCCTCATCGAGAAGGGGAGACGTAGACGATTCTTCGTCGAACTTCCATAAACATCTCTATCCCTCTTTACTTTACGCATTTACTTTACTACGCATTTATTTTACGCACTTACTTTACGCATTCATTTTTATTTGTGATTGTCCCTCAAGTCTTCCGCTTGCAATTTTTGCAAACTCGTTTTTAAAAACGCTAAAGGGCCTTAAAGAACCTATTCCCCCCCCTTTAGGTTCTTCAAGTGGTATCAGAGCCTAGTTTTTCAAAATCTTTTAAAATGGCCAATCTAGCAAGCGAGTATGCCCAAGGACAATCCACAAATCGTCCCCCTCTTTTCAATGGTACCAATTACGGATATTGGAAGAATAGAATATCTCTATACATCCAATCCGTCGATTACGACCTTTGGAAAATAACGGTGAAAGGTCCCTATATCCCCATGAAAACGGTGGATGATAAGGAAATTCCTAAGGGAATGGATGACCTCACCAAGGACGATATGAAACTTATCTCTCAAAATGCTAAAGCTATGAATATTCTTCATTGTTCCCTAGATATGAATGAATACAACCGAATCTCGGCTTGCACCTCCGCCAAAGAGATTTGGGACAAATTGGAGATTTGCCACGAGGGAACCAATCAAGTCAAAGAAACGAAGATAGATCTTCTCCAACTCAAGTACGAGACCTTTGAGATGGAACCCAAGGAGGATATCGACACCATGTTCCGGCGGCTCACCCAAATCATCAATGAGCTTGCCCAACTTGGTGAAAACTACCCAACTAAACAAGTGTGGAGGAGAGCCCTTCGAGCACTACCAGCGGAATGGGATGCAAAGCGCACGGCTATCATTGAATCCAACAAGGGAGATGCGGCATCCTACGACCTTGATCAACTTCATGGGACCCTAAAGACCCATGAACTTGAAGTATCTACCCGGAAGGAGACAAAGAAAGATGACGACAAAGTAAAGGCGAAAGGGATCGCCTTGACCAGTCAACTTGAAGATAGCGACGATGAAGAAATGGCACTCCTCACTAGAAAGTTCAAAAGATTCATGCGGAGTTCCAACTTCAACAAGAAGGACAAAAAGATTGAGAAGGAAGTGACCTGCTACAACTGTCATCAAAAGGGTCACTATGCAAACGAGTGTCCCTCCAAGAAGAAGGCCGGCAAAGACAAGAAGAAGGCCCTTCTAGCCACATGGAGCGACAGCGACAACGAAGAGGAGTCTACCCTATGCTTCATGGCAAAGGAAGATCATCTGACCGACTCGGATGACGACGAGGTACCCTCTTACGATGAATTACTCTCCGCTTACACTAGTATGTACAATAAGGCTAAGTCACTTAGAAATGAGAATAAGCAACTTAAAACTGAACTAGAAGCTATGATGCATGACAACACTAAGCTCAAGACAAACCTAAGAGACTTAGAGAAAGCCTTCAACAAGTTCAATGTGAGTAGCGGTAAACTAGAAAACCTCTTGAGTATGCAAAGGTGTAACTTCGACATAGGAGGTCTAGGATATGAAAAGAAATCAGTCAACTTTGCTAGTCTTATCGCAAAGGCAAAACTAAGAACACCACCCACATGCACTTACTGTTGTAAGATAGGCCACATAAGACCTAAATGCAAGAAACTTAGACACCAACACAACAAGAATAGTTATTGGAAATGGATCCCCAAATCCCCAACCACTACTAACCTCAAAGGACCCAAAGAAACGGGTACCAACTATCAAATTGTATCTCAATCTTATAGGGACAAAGGGGAGACAAGTTATCGAGCACTTGGTATCTTGACAGTGGATGCTCTCGACACATGACGGGAGAAAAAAAGCTGCTACAATCCATTCGACCAAAAGAAAAGGGATCGGTGACCTTTGGAGACAACAGCAAAGGGATCATAGAAGGCATCGGCTCACTAGGTATATCTAACTCTACTATTATTGATGATGTACTTCTTGTGAAAGGACTTAAACATAACCTCCTAAGCATTAGTCAATTGTGCGATAGGGGTTATGAAGTCAAATTCACACCACACGATTGCACTGTATCACTCACAACTGACAAATCCATTAGTTTCAAAGGTTATAGAAGTGAAAATATTTACAAGGTCGATTTAAAGATTTCATCTTTTTCAAAAATAAAAAGCCTTGTAACATTAAATGTTGATGACAACATTCTTTGGCATAGACGACTTGGTCATGTTGGGATGAGCACCATAGAAAAACTTTTAAAACTTGACCTAGTTTCCGGAATGCCAAAGCTGAATTTAAAATTAGATTCTTTTTGTGATGCTTGTCAACTTGGTAAACACACAAAGGAATCTTTCAAAAATAAAAATTTTGTATCCACTTCTATGCCCCTTGAATTACTTCACCTAGATTTATGTGGTCCCTCGAGGACAACTAGTCTAGGAGGTAAATCCTATGCTTTTGTCATTGTGGATGATTTTTCACGTTTTACTTGGACATTGTTTTTAGCCCACAAAAGTGATGCCTTTGATCATTTCAAAATTTTTGTCAAAAAGGTTGAAAATGAGAAAAATCTTTTGATCAAACAAATCCGTAGTGACCACGGAACGGAATTTCAAAATGAAAATTTTTCAATTTTTTGTCAAAGCAAAGGCATTGGTGACAACTTTTCTTGTCCTAGAACTCCTCAACAAAACGGTGTCGTTGAGAGGAAGAATAGGACCCTAGTAGAGATTGCAAGGACCATGCTATGTGAGCATTCTCTACCAAAATATTTTTGGGCTGAAGCGATGAGTTCTGCTTGTTACATCACCAATCGCGTATCAATAAGGCCAATTCTCAAGAAAACTCCATACGAACTATGGAGAGGGAGAAAGCCTAACATTTCTTACTTCCGCGCTTTTGGATCAAAATGCTTCATCCACAACAATGGTAAGGACAACCTGGGTAAGTTCGATGCTAAATCGGACAAAGGTATCTTTCTTGGTTACTCTACTTCTAGCAAAGCATATAGAGTCTTTAATAAGCGCACTTTACTAGTTGAAGAATCTATTCATGTCATATTTGATGAAACTAACCCTTGCTTGCATAGACCTGTTGTTTCTGATGATGATGATATAGATATCCTTGGCGAAGAGTTGGAGTCCACAAGCCTAGAAGATGTTCCTAAAGATCAAGAGGACGCACCTCTTCCGAAGGAGTGGACTACGCACAAGGATCATCCCATGGACCTCATCATTGGTAGCTCATCGAAGGGAGTATCTACTTGCTCTTCTAATATGTGCAGTTATCTTGCTTTTCTTTCTCACATAGAGCGTAAGAACATAGAAGAAGCTTTACTTGATGATTCTTGGATTATTGCTATGCAAGATGAACTAAATGAATTTAGAAGGAATAAAGTTTGGAATCTTGTACCTAGACCCACTGATAGACCTGTCATAGGAACTAAATGGGTATTTAGGAACAAGTTAGATAAGCATGGTACAATCACAAGAAATAAAGCTAGGCTAGTAGCTAAAGGATATAGTCAAGAAGAGGGAATTGATTATGATGAGACTTATGCCCCTGTTGCTAGACTAGAATCCATTCGCATGCTACTTGCTTTTGCTTGCTCTAGAGACTTTAAACTGTTTCAAATGGATGTTAAAAGTGCTTTTCTTAATGGTGATTTGAAAGAAGAAGTGTATGTTGAGCAACCTGTTGGTTTTGAAGATGTGCACTTATCTGATTATGTGTATAAACTTGATAAGGCTTTGTATGGTTTGAAACAAGCTCCTAGAGCTTGGTATGAGAAATTGTCTACTTTCTTGCTGTCTAATGGTTTTTGTAGGGGTAAAGTTGATATTACCTTGTTTACCTTGACTAAAGATAATGATTTGCTGATAGTACAAATATATGTAGATGATATTATTTTTGGTGCTACTAATGAACACTTGTGTAGAGATTTTTCTAAGCTTATGCAGGTACACTTTGAGATGAGCATGATGGGCGAGCTCAACTACTTCCTTGGTATCCAAATCAAGCAATGCAAGGATGGTTTCTTTATCAACCAAGGGAAGTACATCAAGGAGATGCTCAAAAAGTTTGGGATGGAGTCTTCCAAAGCCTCATCCACACCTATGAGCACGACAGTCAGACTCGACAAAGATGAGGGAGGTAAACATGTTGACCAAAAGTTATTTCGTAGCATGATTGGCTCCCTATTCTATGCGACTGCTAGTAGACCTGACATTATGTTTAGTGTTTGCTTGTGTGCACGATTTCAATCATGTCCAAAGGAATCACACTTATTCGCCTTAAAATGCATTTTCAAATATCTTTCAAATACTCCAAATCTCGGATTATGGTATTCTAAGAACTCATTTTTCGATTTAAAAGCTTACTGTGATGCCGACTTTGGAGGATAAAAGGTGGATAGAAAGAGCACTAGTGGTACTTGTTTCTTTTTGGGAAATTGCTTGGTGTCATGGTTTTCTAAAAAGCAAAACTGTGTTGCACTTTCAACGACCGAGGCCGAGTATATGGCTGCCGGTAGTTGTTGTGCACAAATTCTTTGGATGAAGTATCAATTACTCGACTATGGTGTTACTTTTTCAAAAATTCCAATCTTTTGTGATAATACAAGCACCATATGTCTAACAAAGAATCCAGTTCAACATTCTCGTACAAAACATATTGACATTCGACATCATTTTATTCGTGATCACATTGAGCAAAATGATGTTGAACTTCATTATGTTGACACCAAGAATCAAATTGCTGACATTTTTACAAAACCACTAGATGAATCTACTTTTACTCGTTTGCGTGGTGAACTTGGCATGATTGAGTTGTAAACATTAGTCAAATACTCTCGTACATATTTGTTAAATTGAGGGGGAGTATTATTAATGTGGGCATTATAATGTCGGATAATACAAATTAATTGTATTTATCCATAATTATGGCTCAACATTCATTTATGTGTTAAATATTTTAAATTTTAGGTGTTCCTCATCTTGGCTACTTCGGAATCACCGTTCCTTATTCGGATGCTTCGTTTCACTTCGGATCCACCGAACGTGTTCGGATCGTTCGAGGATGCGGATTCTTAGCTTATGTTTTTGTTATTTTTGTTTATTTTATCTTTATGCATCATTGTATAAAAGACTTGCATTTATTAGTGGATATTTTACCTGTTTATTTGTCTCTCTTTATGCTTATGTCTTTTTGATTATCGCAAAAAGGGGGAGAATTTATTTGGTTAAAATTGCTATTAATTCAACCTCTTAGACTTGTTATTTGATTAAGGGGGAGTTATTTAATAACCATTAGATTATGTTGATTATTGTTTCTCAATTTTTAACCAAGTTTTGTGATCATCAAAAAGGGGGAGATTGTTACGCCTTAAACGCATACAAATCTCGAGGATGAGATTAATGTTTTTAATGCTTGTAACATATCCCAAAGTTTTTGTTTTGATGATACCAAAACTTGGATTAAAAATGTACTAATGTTTTATATTGAGGCATGCAGGAAATTAAGAACAAGGTTACGTTCGGAAGCTCCGAAATTTGGTTCGGACGTTCCGAAATTGTGCCAATCAGAAGCAAAATAGAAGCTGTTCGGAAGCTGCGAGGAGCAAGTTCGGACGTTCCGAAGACTGGATCGGACGTTCCGAACACAAGCAATCAAATCACTTCAATCCGGAGACAAATTGATCTGACTGTTGATTGAGTATATTTCGGACGCTACGATGGACATGATCGGAAGCTACGAAGTGTTGAAGATTTCAAATCTCCGGAAACGCGGGAATGTTCGGACGGTACGAACTGGAGTTCGGACCTTCCGAAGTTGTTCATACACTGTCTAAAAGAACTGTTCAGAAGAAACGAAGTTTGATCGATCCCTCCGAAGCATATGTTCGGACCCTACGAAGTCAAGAACGGAAGATCCGAAGTCATGCCAGAATTACGCAAATTGATTTCAATCACATCGGAAGTTCCGAAGCACAAACGGAAGATCCGAACCTTGGCGTCCAAGACTAGTATAAATAGGCCTTTGAGGATGCATTCTCAATCATCCCACTCCATTCTCTCTTGTCTCTTACAAAGCTTTCTACTATCTCTTGTGTGCGTTGATTAAAAGAGTTGTAATATCAAAAGAGTTGTAGAAAAAGAGTGAAAGTAATACTCTCGAGTGGGTTGTAAAGTTCGTGGCTATCCTTGGAGCCCTCAAGGCCAAGTAGACGCATCGAGGCGTGGTTGTAAAAGCTAGCTTGGAGCTCCTAAAGCCAAGTCGTCATAGTGATACCTCGATCCTCATCGAGAAGGGGAGACGTAGACGATTCTTCGTCGAACTTCCATAAACATCTTTATCCCTCTTTACTTTACGCATTTACTTTACTACGCATTTATTTTACGCACTTACTTTACGCATTCATTTTTATTTGTGATTGTCCCTCAAGTCTTCCGCTTGCAATTTTTGCAAACTCGTTTTTAAAAACGCTAAAGGGCCTTAAAGAACCTATTCCCCCCCCCTTTAGGTTCTTCATGTAAGGCCCCAGAATTTGATTACCGTGATCTGAAATGATTTGGTGATAATTGAGGTGATTATAGACGGAAAGGATTAGAACGAAAAAGACAGAAGAAACACGAATTATGTTCGAGGACAGTACACCTCGCGCATATGCGCGACACTGATGCGCGCATGTGCACGAGATGGGCAGAAGACCTCGCACATATGTGCGAGGAGTGTGCGCGCAGATGCGCGAGTTGTGTGGAGGGAATTGTGCATGACCAGTAGGTCTCGCGCATATGCGCGGCTTGTGTGCGCGCATATGCGTGAGCAGTCCAGTAGCTAATTTCAGGATTGAACTTACGACGCATATGCACGGGGCCTAGGCGCGCATATGCGCGCAACATGCAAAACAAAAACAAGCCCATTGCCCATTACATGCAACAGGGTGTAAATATATATATATATACATCACTTTGAAACTTTCAGAAGGAGAAAAGAAAGAAACGAGAAGCCGAGGGAATTCTCAAGTTTTAAATCTTAGATTTGTGATTTTTATGAAATCCAACTCGCAAGAAATCAATTCAAATATCTCAGAAGAAATGTATACAAGAAGTTAAATCAGAAACTCATCTCAATGAATTAATTCTGAAATCTCAATCTTATATCAGATTCTGTCTTTCAGAATAGCTTCGTAGACATACTGACAATCTTACTGTGTTTGCAACAACAAAATAATCTTCGTTCTGAAACATTTTTCTTTTATGAATCTCTGATTCCAATCTGGAATAAGAATTCAAAAGTATAATATCATAATACCCATCAAAATAGCTCTGAAAAAATAATTCTCGCAATACTGGCTATACAACATCCGTATATACCAAACTACAGCTCATAACAAATCCTTACCATCAGCTGTTATTCAATCTGTTTATCCCCTTCAAGGATATGTTAAATCTTCGGCTTGAAATACCAATCGTCACCATCCGACATTGGCATATGAAGTCTGTCTGGTCTGAGCTATCTTCATTCTTTTTTGAATTAGTTCCCTTTTCTTGGTCATAGTTCTGACCGTATCAGATCCTATCTCAGGTATCTCCGAGATATTATTCTTATACCGAAGAACTCTGCAGTACTCAATGTACAATGTCTCATCTGTAGCTATCTCAATACTCGTTTGATAGCTATCAATATACACTAATTCATATGGTGACAATATGCCCTATTAACTAGTGCTAGCATCCAGCACTACAGCTCCACAAATATCTGCCAACATCTGGATAGTACGTTCTGGCTATCTGTCAGTCAGTGGATAATATAGGAATGAGTTCATGGTATGTTCTGCCACGAGTACAAAATCAAGTAAAATCACAATCTGATATAATCTACTGTGGCATTTTGATTACTCTGACCACTTCTCTAACATCGATCTGTGTCATTTGGTCATGTTTGTACGTCATCTTGTACAAACTAATAGATATAGATTGAACAATCTGTCAATCGCAATCATAATCATAACACAATCTGGAAAGCATTATAATGGTCTTATTACAAAATTCATCGAATTATACTCCCCATGTCTAGTCAGAAATCTACAAATTCTGTAATAAATCTTCTGATCTCTATCTTCTTTTATTGGCGATTCAGACATTTCAGTACAAATTCTGCCAACATTTCAGCATAAATTCTGCCATAACTGATTTAATCTGTCTATATCAAAATTGTCTGTACGAATATTATACACTTTCTGTTACCTGAACGAATACTGAATCCATTTCTGTGCGCTTCTGACCCTATCTGTCATTTCAAATTCGAACTATTTGGTATAAACAATCAGTTAATAATATAAATTAAAGAAAAATACCTACATGATATTCGGTTCTGATTATCAATATCAAATTCTGCTGTACAATTCTGAAACATTTGACATCACCAGATACTCATTCTCATACAGTACAAATCACATATCTGTTACTCTAATCGATGCTTGATAGGACTCGTTTTTACGTGGTTTTGAGTCGCATTCATGCATCATATTAGTTTGTTTTAGTTTAATTTTACATTTTTAGCATTATTTAGCATGTGATTTATCTCGTGTATTTTGTGGTTATTTTGTAGGAATTGAACCAAAAAGTGGGAGAAAATTTGTCAAAATATCGAAGAGGATTCGCTAGGGCGATCAAAAGTGACCGCCCCAGCGAGCATTTTGGTCTGGCCGAGGATTTTATGCGCAAGTGTCTCGCTAGGGCGGTCAAAAGTGACCGCCCCAGCGAAACTAGGGACATGCTCGAGGAAGTTTATGCGAGGACCTCTCGCAAGGGCGGTCAAAATATACCGCCCTAGCGAGAAGCGAGATTCAGGAAGATTTGTTTCCAACTTTTTATGGACTCTATCCGACACCTAAACCTAGGACACGAGATCAGCGTTCCTTTTTTGGAGACTTTATCATATTTTTCATCACTTTTCTTGGAGGAGAGGCTAGAAAAAGGAGATTTCGAAGATGTCGAGATTTCCACGCGTCGTGGCCGTCATCCATCGTCATCTTTAGTATTTTCATTATTCAGTATTTTATTTCTTACATTGATTGTTGGTTTTTATCATGAATTTCAGTAGCTAAACTCTAGATTTGTTGGGATTTGAGGGGATCCTACCCCGTACTCGGTGTTTAACATTATTTCTCGACGTTTTTATTAGTGATTTGTTTATGCTATTGTTCTTTCTTATTTCAATTGAAGCCTAGCTAACTTCCTTTGATTATTTCATGTTGTTGATGATTTCGATAGAAAAATTAACAATAGGATCAAATATTATAAACCACGGATTTACAATTTTAGTAGATATACGGAATTGAGTACGTGTCGATAGTGATAGTTCACCCAGATGAAAGCTAGTGGATTCCATAGAATGTAATGAAATCTTGAACTGTTAAATAATTGAGGACACTTGAGTACTGCATGTTTATGATTAGTATTAATATAGCTCGACAGAGTATATTAATTAGTCTAGGGAATTTCGTCGAATGCATGAGTAAAAGTCGAGTGTAATTATTTAAACACGAGTGGTAGGTGAACTGCTAATTCCCAACAAATTCATTTCTCAATTGATTTAATCCAAATTAATCATTACTTTCTTGAATACGTTTTCTTTCCATTTTAATTATTTTAGTTGTTTAATTTACATTAGTTTAATCATCAACTCATTTTATCGTTGCTAAAGAAATTTTACTTGAAAATAAAAATAGTGTAACGCAGTCCTTGTGGAACGATACTCGTATTCACTTACGTTTATTATAACTTGACTATCGTGCACTTTCGATATTTAAATCGAGCTTTCATTTATAAAATAAATTTTGGGACTATTCACTGTGCAAATTTTGCTCGATCAAGTTTTTGGCGCCGTTGCCGGGGACTGTTGATTCACAATTTTTTATTTTTCATTTAAATTCTTTAGTATTATTTATTTTATTGTTATTTGATACTCTCATTGTGTTGCAGATTTTTCTTGTGGTGTATGCGAAGATCACTCGAGTTTAAGCTTGAGCCTTTTGACCCCGAGATTGAACGCACAGCTAGACGTCGACTACAGCAGCAAAGAGCGAAGGAAATAATGGAAGACGATCAACACAGAGAGGAGCCAAGGCGTATACCGATGATGGATTATGCACAGCCATCTTTTGATGGAGCACGTCCAAGCATCGTAAGACCAGTCATCCGAGATAATCAGTTTGAGATCAAGCCAGCTATCATTCAGATGATTCAGAACACTGTCCAATTTGGGGGAAGTGCACTTGACGACCCTAATTCTCATATAGCTGACTTTCTTGAAATTTGTGATACTTTTAAGTTTAATGGCGTGTCTGATGATGCTGTTCGTTTGCGTTTATTTCCATTTTCACTGAGAGATAAAGCTAAGTCGTGGTTAAACTGTTTGCCTGTAGGATCTATTACTACATGGGAAGATATGGCAAAGGCATTCCTGATCAAGTACTTTCCTCCGTCGAAGACTATGAAGCTTAGAGCCGACATTACTAATTTTGCTCAATATGAGCAAGAGTCATTTTACGAGGCATGGGAGCGCTACAAGGACTTGTTGAGGAGATGTCCACACCATGAGCTGCCTCTTGGGTTAGTTGTTCAAACTTTCTACTACGGTCTGCTTACTCCTAACCGTACTATGATAGATGCTGCTGCCTGTGGTAACTTACTGAGAAAAACGGCTGAGGAAGGATATGAGTTATTGGAGGAGATGGCTGCTAGTAGCTATCATCCTCAGTCTGATAGGCAGAAACGAGGTGCTGGAGTTAATCAATTTAATGATTTGTCGGCGGTTTCAGCACAGTTAGAGGCTTTGAATAGAAAGATTGATGGGATGAGCATGAGTGGGTCGGCTATGCGTCTGCAAGAAATTATTTTCTGATAAGTGTGGGGGTGAGCATGACGTGCAGAATTGCCAAGATGGCAATCCATTCTATGTGCCTGAGGGAGCACCGGTAATACAAGTGGGATTCCACAACCGTCCTAGAAATGACCCTTATTCGAACACATATAATCCGTGATGGAGGAATCACCCAAACTTTCATGGGGAGGTCAAAACAACCAAAATCGCCAACAAAGAGGTCCACCATATGGGATGCACCAAGGATTCAAGCCAGAACCGCCTCGGGAGGAGAAGTCCAATTTAGAGCAAATGATGACTAAATTTATTTCTGCAACAGAGACGAGATTTCAGAACCAAGATGCATCCATAAAGGGGTTAGAGAATCAAATTGGACAATTGGCTAAGTTTATTGCTAATAGGGAGCAAGGAGCTTTGCCAAGCAACACAGAAACTAACCCAAGAGAACATGTGAAGGCTGTGGAATTGCATAGTGGAAAAGCACTCGAGTCTAATGAGGAAAAGACCAAGCACGGTGAGGATGAGGTGGAAAATCGAGGAGGTAAGTCTTATAACTCTACATCTACACCTATTGCACATAATAAAATTTTTATCCCTCCACCTTTTCCTGCAACAATGAAGAAAGCTAAATTAGATGCACAATTTGGTAAATTTCTTGAGATATTTAAAAAATTGCATATTAACATTCTTTTTCTGATGCTTTATTGAATATGCCAAGTTATGCAAAATTCTTGAAAGATATCTTAGCAAATAAGCAGAAGATAGAAGATCATATGACGGTGAATTTGACTGAAAATTGCTCTGCTTTAGTTCAAAACAAGATGCCTCCTAAGCAAAAAGATCCAGGGATTTTCTCTATACCTTGCATTATTGGTGACATTAATTTTCATAAAGCTCTATGTGATCTTGGTTAGAGTATTAATCTGATGCCTTTGTCTGTGTTTAGGAGACTGGGATTAGGTGAACCCAAGCCAACTAGGATGTCGTTGCAGCTGGATGACAGATCTGTCAAGTATCCACGTAGGATTATCGAAGATGTTTTGGTGAAAATGGATAAGTTTATTTTTCCTGCAGATTTTGTGGTACTTGACATGGAGAAAGATTTAGAGATGCCTTTAATCCTAGGGAGACCGTTTCTGGCTACAGGGAAAGCACTGATTAATGTTGAAGAGGGGAAATTGAGACTGAGAGTTGGAGAAGAAGAAATTATTTTTGATGTCTTCAATAATCTCAAGCACACAATGCACAATGATAGTTGTTTTCGTATTGATGTCTTGGATTCTCTCGTTTGTGATTTTATGCAGGATGGATTGAAAGAACCATTGGAGGCCACTCTCACTACTGAAAAGCAGGAGTACGAGCTAGACGAGGAAAAGATGGAGCTGGTAGCTCACTTGAATGCCATTCCACCTTGGAGAAAGCAAGTGAGGCTTAGACTAGAGGAATTGGGAGACAGAAAATATTTAATGCCTCAAAAGTCAAGCCTAGAGGAGCCACCTACTTTGGAGCTCAAACCACTACCTCCACATCTCAAGTTCGTATATTTAGGAGAAAATAATAAATTTCCTGTTATTATTTGCTCTTCTTTGACAGATGATATGGAGAGTAAGCTCTTGGGAGTCCTTAAGGAGCATAAAGGAGCATTCGCTTGGAAGGTTTCGGACATAAAAGGGATATGTTCTTCGATCTGCATGCACAAAATTCTGATGGAAGATAAATACTCACCTCTAGCACAACCACAAAGGAGACTCAATCCAAAGATGCAAGAGGTAGTAAAAGCTGAAACAATTAAACTTCTGGATGAAGGTATTATCTATCCTATCTCTGATAATGCGTGGGTAAGTCCTGTACAATGTGTGCCTAAAAATGGTGGGATTACTGTTATTACTAATGAAAAAAATGAGTTGATTCCCACTAGAACTGTTACGGGTTGGCGTGTGTTCATAGATTATAGGAAATTGAATGATGCAACCCGTAAAGATCACTTTCCTTGCCATTTATCGATCAAATGATTGAAGGATTAGGAGGTGATGAATTTTATTGCTTTTTAGATGGATATTCGGGATACAATCAAATCACAATTGCACCTGAGGACCAAGAGAAAACTACTTTCACTTGCCCTTATGGTACTTTTGCGTTTAGGCGTATGCCCTTTGGTTTATGCAATGCACCTGCAACATTTCAAAGATGCATGACCGCTATCTTTCATGACATGATTGAAAATTTCCTTGAAATTTTTATGGATGATTTCTCTATTTTGGCTCCTCATTTAATGAAGGTTTAGAGAATTTGAACTTGGTGTTAATTAGATGTGAAGAGAGCAATTTGGTGTTAAATTGGGAGAAGTGTCATTTTATGGTTCAAGAGGGGATTGTGTTAGGACACAAGGTATCAGAGAATGGAATTGAGGTCGACAAGGCCAAGGTGGAAGTAATCAAAAACCTACCACCACCTTCATCAATAAAAGGAGTTAGAAGTTTCCTAGGGCATGCTGGTTTTTATAGGCGTTTTATTAAAATTTTTCTAAAATTGCTAAACCTTTATCCTCTTTGTTGATGAAAGATGTTGAATTTAATTTTGATTCTACTAGTCTGCATGCATTCGAGATACTCAAGGAAAGCTTGGTGACAGCACCTGTTCTTACTGTCCCTGATTGGGAGTTACCGTTTGAGGTGATGTGCGATGCTAGTGATACAGCTGTTGGTGCGGTGCTGGGTCAAAGGAAGAACAAGGTATTTCATACCATCTACTATGCAAGTAAGACTTTAAATGATATTCAATTGAATTACGCTACTACTGAAAAGGAATTACTTGCTATAGTATTTGCTTTCAACAAATTTCATTGATACCTTGTTCTGTCTAAAGTAACTGTGTATACAGATCATTCTGCCCTAAAATACTTGCTTGCTAAGAAAGATGCGAAACCTAGGTTAATTATGTGGATTTTATTATTGCAAGAATTTGATCTCGAGATTCGAGATAAAAAGGGTGTGGAAAATGTAGTTGCTGATCATCTGTCTAGGCTTGAGCATGTTAGAATTAAGGGCATTGACGATGATATAGATGAATGGTTTCTTGATGAACAATTGCTTGAGGTAAATGCGTACCCTTGGTATTCCGATTTTGCAAATTTTCTTGTCACTGGCACACCTCCACCTAATTTATTGTTTCACCAAAGAAAGAAATTCTTTTCAGACGTGAAATATTATTTTTGGGAGGAACCGTTTTTGTTTAAGATTTGTGCAGATTCCATGATAAGAAGATGTGTGGCGGAGGAGGAAACCAATCAAATTCTGAACCATTGTCATGACCGTGAGGTAGGTGGTCACTTTGGACCCATACGGACGGCATCTAAGGTACTTGAATGTGGCTTCTATTGGCCAACTCTTTTTAAGGATGCTCGTTTGTATGTTCTCAATTGTGATAGATGCCAACACACAGGTAATATTTCCAACCTTCATGAGATGCCTTTAAATAACATTGTTGAGTGTGAAATATTTGATGTGTGGGGGATTGATTTTATGGGTCCTTTTCCTGCATCTTTTCAAAGAAATTTATTTTGGTGGCAGTGGATTATGTATCTAAATGAGTGGAGGCAGAGGCTTGTGCCACTAATGATGCACAAGTGGTGTTAAAATTTTTGAAGAAACATATTTTTAATCGATTTGGTGCACCACGTGCAATCATAAGTGATGGTGGCACCCATTTTTGCAACAAAATTTTTGATAAACTGTTGGGAAAATATGGTGTCACCCACAAGGTTTCCACTCCATACCATCCCCAAAGTAGTGGACAAGTTGAAGTATCCAATCGAGAAATTAAGAGGATTCTAGAGAAGACGGTTAATGTGAATAGAAAGGACTGGTCCATTCGATTAGATGATGCTTTGTGGGCTTATAGTACTGCTTTAAAAACACCTATAGGCACTACACCATATAGGTTGCTTTTTGGTAAAGCATGTCATCTACCAGTAGAATTAGAGCATAGAGCATATTAGGCGACCAAAGCACTAAACTTTGATTTTGCTCTTGCAGGTGAAAAACGATTGCTGCAGTTGAATCAGTTAGATGAGTTTCGAGGAAAATCTTATGATCTTGCACTATCTTACAAGGAACGCACCAAACGAGCCCATGATAAACACATTGTAAGAAGGGAATTCAAAGTGGGTGAAGCGGTGTTATTATACAATTCTCGCTTCCGACTCTTTCCGGGCAAGCTAAAGTCAAGGTGGTCAGGACCATTCACTATAGCCAAGGTGTTCCCATCGGGTGCAGTGGTGTTGCATGATGGCAAGGAAGGGACATTTACTGTGAACGCTCAAAGATTGAAGCACTATATCGGTGGCACAATTGAGCCACAAATTGGAGTCCCTCGGCTCCATGACAATCATTGAGGACATGGGTGAAAAGTCGAGCTCTAGACTATAAATTGAGAACTACTTCTACTCCTTATATTGATCTTAATTATATTTTCTTTATTTATTAATCGCATCATTTGCATTTAGGTAGTTGCATGGCATTGCATTCATTTTTAGACGAGAATGTCTCGCTAGGGCGGTCAAAACTGACCGCCCCAGCGGGCACTCACATTTTTCAATAACATAGTCGCCGAAAACTTCTCGCTAGGGCGGTCACAATTGACTGCCCTAGCGAGTCGCGCAGATTAAAAAAATTCTTCCTCTTCTCTTTTCTTCTCCACTTCGAACCCTACCCCTCCACCTCCAATTTTCGGCGCCTCCTTCCATCTTTTGTTCTCAAGATTTATTATTTGGTGATTTTTCAGGGCAAAGACTCAATCTTGGTCTATACACTCCACCAGGAAGCATTTAGGCTACAATATTTTCTTCTCCGGTGGTCTTTCAAGCAACTCCGGTCATCTTCCACAGATTTCGGTGAGCATCTCCGGCGACCCTCAAGAATTTTCCAGCGTTTTGATACTTTGTGCACTCCAGTCTCGACATGGCACCCAAAAGATCTAAGGTAACTCATGGTGCTTCTAGTTCTCGGTCCACTCCATCTATGTTTGTGAATGAAAAAGCTAGGGAGAGATTTGAACATGCTAGACTACATAGGAAACAAATCCCTGAGCGTGGATTTAGCTCGTCTATTATCTATCATTTTTCGGAGTCCCAAGTATAAAGAAGAGGGTGGAATATCTTTGTAGCACAACCAAATGCAGCTGTGGTTCCGGTTGTGCGTGAATTTTATGCCAATGCTCCGGAGGGGAATGAGTATAAGGCATTTGTGAGGGGACATCTAGTCCCGTATGATTCCAAGACGATCAATGAAATGTTGGGTTTACCGTCGGTGGATGATTCGGTGTTTCAGGCGTGGGTGCTTAACCCGGATTATGATTTGATCATCCGCACACTCTGTTATCCGGGCACCACGTGGAAACAACCGGGGACTTATACGATCTTTCTTGAAAAATTTTTGAAAGTGGAGGAGGCATTGTGGTATGCATTCTTGTCTAAGAGCTTGATGCCGGTCGGTCATACGAGTGATGTGCAGCGTGAGCGGGCGGTTGTTATTTATGCCATCTGTACTGGGATGGTGATTGATGTGGGCATGCTCATTTTCGGACAGCTTAACATGTGTATTAATAGCAGCAATTTGGCTTTTTACTTCCCGACGATAGTGACTGAGCTGTGTGCCCGAGCGGGGGTGATATTCGCAGATGATGATGAGTGGTTACCGCCGATGAGAGCCATTGATGAGGCTCTTTATAAATCCAAGAGGGAGAAAAGACAGGCTGAGCTGCCCGAGGATGTATTTTTCAGTTATGGGAGAGCAGCTCAACCACCTCCGGCCTTAGGACATGCACCACCACCTCCGCAGCCACGCCGCCGTGCCATGCGAGATCGCGTCGACGAATTGGGCGCTTGGGCCAATTATCAGACTCAGTACCAGGCCGTTAATCAGGCTCACATTCAGAACATTGAATACTTGGTGCAGGGGATCTCAACTCATTTGGGCATCGACACTTCCGGACGGCCACCTACACCCGCATACCCGCCACCCTTCCATTTTCAGTACAATTATCCTATGCCCCCAGCAGCTGAAGAGGGAGTTCCACCGCCAGAGAATGAGGAGGAGGATGATTTCTGATCAGGGGAGTTTACTGTTTACCCTTTCTTTTTATTTTGCATATTCTGTCTTTTCATTTACATTCATGAGTTTTTATGTTTTTAGTGTTTGTTTCGTTTTGTGCAATGAGGGCATTGCACAACTCTAGTATGAGGGGGGTAGATTGTTATGTTTGCTTAGTTAATTGGTTTTAAGTTCGTTGCATTTCTTTTGTTTGGTGGAGTTTATATTACTTTGGTGGTGTCAAGTTTCAGTTATGGGAGTTTATTTGGTGTTGTTAGTATTGCTTGTTTGAGTTGGTTGTTTTTACTCCGTTATAGTATTGCATGTTTGGTGTCGTTTATGGTGAGAAGACATAGTTTATGAGCCAATGATGATGTTGAATTGATAGTATACAAAAGTATTGATTGTGTCACTTCATGAATGGTACTCTTGATTGTTAAAGCATGAATTTTGGTACAAAGTTTCAACTTTTTGAGCACATATGTGTGGGGACTAGAATTTTGTAGGAATAATGGTGAAATTTGAAGGTTTTGTGTGGTTAACTTGAAAGGCATCATTTATGAGTTGATTTAGCATGTAAACCCGTGAAAATAAGTCACTAATTGGGACCTTGAATGAGAACATTTGATTTGCCTTGAACTTAACATATACCCCCTTTTCAATGCACTGAATTAAAATATCATACCCCTAACCAGCTGTAATCCAAAGTTATATATTCTTAGCCTAGGGAGTACACGTGTGAAAATTGTGCATCTTAAAAAAAAAAAAAGGAGATGTAAGGTGAGGGGGAGTCGAAATAAAAGGAATGAAATTTCTATTCCTAGGCTAAAAGTTGGAGATGTAAGGAGACGAGGAAAGTCAGACGAAAAGTCTTGACGATTGCACAATGAAAATGATCGGTGTACTCCCAACTTTTAGCCACTTGAGCTTATTTTCCTTCTTTTCGACACCCTTATCTGCACTTAAGAATTGAATAAAGTTCAATTTATGGTTAGTGATAAATGGACACGGGGGTGTATGCTAGTGAGACTTGTATTGAAGTGTTAATTGAGTGACTCACATGATTTGATGATTGATCTATTTGAAGTACGAATGACTAGACCCATCATGACACACACACACACGTTCAAATTATTGTCAAGATTTATGTGTAGATGAGAATGAGTATTCGTTTGTGATTTGACTTGATTATGATTTGTATGTGGGAAAGTTCACTGAGACATGAGCATAAAAGTTGTTAACTCACCATTGACATTTACTTGTGTTGGTTATTTCTTGTTTGAGTATTTTGTGTTTGTTGTGTTTGTTTAGAATCTCGTGCTTTAACCTATTTTGCTCGAGGGCGAGCAAAAGGTTAGTATGAGGGGGTTGATAGGACTCGTTTTTACGTGTTTTTAGTGTTGGTTTTGAGTCGCATTCATGCATCATATTAGTTTGTTTTAGTTTAATTTTGCATTTTTTTAGCATTATTTAGCATGTGATTGATCTCGTGTATTTTGTAGGAATTGAACCAAAAAGTGGGAGAAACAAATCGAGGAGGTAGTGGTGGAAACTGGGCGGCGGGCTGTGGCTGTCTCTGACTCTGAACACTATAGGAAGCTCCTCGCTGTCTAATCAAGCCAGCCTCTGCTCCTTTCGCTCTATTCAGTGCATCAGAAAAAGTGTTGGGTGGTCACGTGTTCACCAAAGTAAAAATATCAGGGTTTAAACCATTGATAAACTGATCCGCGACCGCTTCGTCATTTCCAGCCACATGTGGCGCAAATCGGAGCAAGGAAGAAAACTTGGGAACATACTCTTCTATGTTCCACTGCCCCTGTCTCAAATTGGCAAATTCTGCCCCTTTGTCTTTTCGATAGGAAACTGGAAAGAAATGCTGATAAAAATCATCTTTAAATACCTTCCAAGTAATATCGATCCCTCGATGCTCCAATGCTCTTTTCGTGGTAAGCCACCAACTCTTCGCCACTTCTTGTAACTGATGCCCAATCAACTTCACTCTCCGTTCATCTGTATAAGCAAGAGATTCAAATAGCATCTCTACATCATCTAGCCAGCTCTCACAATCCACTGCAGTCTCCGTGCCCTACAAAGTCGGGGGTTGGAATGACTGAAACCTCTTCAATAACGTCTCCATAGGTGTAGCGGTCACATCCATCTGAGTACCTGACGTACTACCCTGTTCTGGCACTTGAACTGCAGCTGGTTGTGGTATTATTCTAGGCGGCGTAATTGATTATCAACAAGATTAGTACACAGTCTATATACAATCTGTCTCAGTCCTCCTCTGATCATATACCTCTGATCCAGAATCGGTTCTGATTCAGTCTTTACAAATACATGCTGCAATCAACTCAGATAACAAGACAACATATAATAGAGAAAACAATAAATCATGCTAGCATATCAAAAGGAAAGAAGATGACTCGATCTACCCCGCTCCTTCTATTCTATCTCAGTCTACAGAACCTACTGCTATGATACCACCTGTTGTGGGGACCCGGGCTCTAACTCAATTCTTTTGGGATTTATTGGATCTTTTCTAGAAAATGTGGGTCAAAATTTTGTGTTTTAACATTAAATCAAATGTATAAATAAAGCAAGATATCTCAATTTTATTTCAACAAACATAAATACACACATGTCTTGTTTTCAACACTAATATATACAAACTAGTATTAACAATGTCCAAACATCTAGACCACTAGTTCTTCTTCCACGCTCGTGATCACCACTCTATCAATCGCTCATCCTCGTCGAGACCCAGATCCTGTCCCACCTGTTGCCATGCACACATACAGACACAACAACAGCCGGAAACTCCGGTGAGAACAAATCCCAGTATAAAACATGTTATAGATAATCATAAATCATGAACATGCTATCATCATGAATAAAAGCAATAGCAATAGGTTCCATAATCTATGAAACCAAAGCAATATAAACATGCAACTCAAATCAATTCATATCTTGACTCGACTCGAACTCTAACTGTAACGTCCCGAAAATCGAAAATTTCACGTGAACCACATGCATGCAAATTATTAAATTCTTTGGTATTTTATTTAAATTCTTTTAAAGCATAAAATGTATTTTATTTTATTAAATTGTGTTTAATTATTTGTATGCATTATTATTGCATGATAGGATTTAATTCATCAAATTTTAAAGGTTCATGTATTAAAGATTTTTAAGTTTCTTTTCGCACTCGAACGAGGAACGGGGACCGGACAAGAGAATTTTCAGGAAAATTATTTTAATTACATGATTTATTTTTAAATATTAATTTAAGATGTTTTAAAAGTATTTTTCATGAATTGAGATTTATTGGGTAATTTTACCCGCAAAATTTTAACTTTTAACGGTGCGTAAATTTTATGAAATTGGGGAACTTTTTGAGAGTTCGGCTAATATTTTCAAAAAGTTTTCAACACGAAATATTTTTTCGAGAGTGTGTTTGGATTTAATGGGCCAACTTTTAATCTCGTTAGGCTTAAAATTCTTTTAAGTTTTTAATTAAATCATTTGAAGACCATTAGCTAGTTGATTAATAATTAATTAAGCTACCCTATACCCATTTACCCTCCCCACCAACCGACACCTCTTTATTCCAACTCTCCCCACTCTCATTATTTTAATTCAGCAGCTAGCTTCCCTTCAGCAACCATCGGCCATAGCATTTTCAATTCAAGAAAATCTCAGCCATAACAATTCCTTCAAACAAATTGTCTCTGGTGCTCGTTCTTCGATCTCCTCGCTACTTTAACATCTAAGGCACGCCATGTACATTATTTCTGAATCATTTACGCCATAATACATGCTGATATGTGTGCCATTCACGTTGTTTTTCAGTTCATGCATCGTTTTTACATGTATGTTTCGGTTGAGCATGAATTGGAAGGCTACACTGAAATTGGAAGGCTACACTGATTCTAGCTTCCAATGTGACGTAGATGATTCGAAAGCGACCACTTGTTTTGTATTCATGATATATGGTACGGCTGTCTCTTGGAAAGGTTCCAAGCAAGACACCGTTGCGGATTCCACCACTGAATCTGAATATATTGTTGCATCTGATGCACCCAAAGATGCAGTTTGGATCAGGAATTTTGTCCAAAAGTTGGGCATTATTCCTAATGGAGTTGATCTAGTCCCGTTGTACTGGGACAACACTGGTGCCGTTGTGCAAGCAAAGGAACCAAGGTCTCATCAGCGATCCAAACATGTACTGAGGAAGTTCCACATCATACGGGAGATTGTGGGAAGAGGAGACATACCGGTTGAAAGAGCTTCTCTGTAGATAATGTTGCTGATCCACTTACATAGCCCATGCCAGGACCATTGTTTCAGAAGCATCGCGAAACAATGGGTTTAAAGTTAAGGGTAGTTGGCTCTAGGGCAAGTGAGAAATTGTCAGAGTAGATGCCCTGCAAGCCAACGGTTGGCTAGAGAATTTATTGACTCAAGTGAAATAAAAAATCTTTATTTTAATATAATTTAACCTTTTCTGGTCTTGTTATACTTTATCTGTATACCCATGCAAGCAGCATAGATAAAGTCCTTGATTATGCTTTAATACAAATGAATCGTACTTCGATGTTGAAACTCATTTGTAAACACCGCATACTCTAAATTCGTTCCTAGTCGATTCAGTCGCCTAAAACAGGGATAAAGGCCGCTTGAGCTCGAGACTAGCATCTGTGATGTTGTGTACTGCGTTTCTTGGTAATGGCATAGAGATGTCCAAACATGTTAGAGTAGGTGCCCGTAGAGCCAAGTGTTATCTGAGTGTTCACAATGAAACTCTATGTATAAGAAGTCTTTATTTTTATAATATTTGAAATCATTGTTTGGCAAATCTTTATCTGTATACCCATGCTAGTTGCATAGATAAAGCCCTTGAACATACAAATAGTAGAAAGAATATGAGATGCTCATATGATGAGTATCATGAAACTCATATTTGGAATACTGTATATTCTAAAAAGTTCCTAGTCGATTCAGCCGCCGCTAAGAAGGATATAGGCCGCTAGAGTTCGAGACTAGTATCTGCGATGTGAGTACCATGTTTTATTGGTAGGGGACAATGTGATGTCCGAGCATGCAGATAGGTGCTCCTGGTAGAGTGCACTGAACAAACCTCCATAAAAGGACTTTTCAAGTGGTTCTCACTTATCGAGTGGAAACGTCCTGGTTTATGGTTGTACACAATTAGTCCTTATGACCCGGGACAACATTGAGACTGTATGGGCTAGCATTACACTTTGACTTAATTACCGACTCTCAAGGGGTCATCAGGTGGCAAGGTTGGTTGTTTTGTCGAAACATATAGAAGTCGATGCATTGTAGTCGGGGATTCACTGCTTACCTTCGGGTATAGATATCCTATGTGTTATCATGTGTATGTAGGTTGAAATCTCTGATCAGAGTAGGGTGGTAATTATGAAAGGGGTTTCATAGATTACACCATCAATGCAACTACGACATGACACATAGTATCGATTCATTGACAACTCTCGATAAACCAATGGTTGTCGAATCGGTCGGGATATATGAGTTGAAGGGACCGTACTTTACGCTAACCATAATTGAATGATTCTTTCAGGCACTATCATTAGAAACCTAGGGAATCATGTAAGCGATGCTGCTAGGCGTTTAACATGGTTGGTTGGGTATTATCAGACTTTAGTTCTGACATTCTTGTTATCAAGGAGTTGATAAGTAAGAATGGAGCAATTGGGGTATGCTCATATAATGACATGTTTAGTCCGAATCACATGGAGATGTGAACCCACGGCTAGTTGTATCAATGAACCATTGAGGGCCACACAAGTACTAGCTTTCTAGATCCCGTTGAGAATAGAAATAGTTCAATGTGTTGAACGGCTTATAAAAGAGTTTATAAGCGTAAAGAAAATTAGAAGTATGACTTCTATAAAGGAGAAATTAGTTCAATGTGTTGAACGGCTTATAAATGAGTTTATAAGCGTAAAGGAAAAATAGAAGTATGAATTCTATGAGAGAAATGTAAATTTTAATTTATGGAAGTGTTCCTAAATTAAAAGTTGGCCAAACAAATAATGTATTTGAAAATTGTGATTTTCATAAACATTATTATGGACTAAATTAAATTAATTCAAGTGTTGAACTAATTAAACACTAGTGGGCCTAGTAGAGTCCAAATAATTAAATTAATTCAAGTGTTGAATTAATTAAACAATATTGGGTCTTGTAGAGCCCAATTAAAAATAATTATTAAACTAGTGGGTTTGAGTAAAATCAAGCAATGGTTAAATGGTCTCAAATGTGTTTGGACATTTAAATAAAATTCCATGGGCTTTGTAATTGTTACACACCCAAATAGAAAAGCATGCAAGGGAGGTGAAAGGTTGGGAGACAAATTTTTCTATTATCTAGGCATGTCATGCAACCTTTTTACTTTAACTTTTCCCACAACCCAAAAAATGTCTCTCCTTCTCTCCTAGCATGAATAGTGGCCGAAATTACTATTCATTCTCCCTCATTTTTTTCTTTCTTCAATTGTTGAGGAAAACCTACACTTCTCAATGAAAAATACTCTAATTTTTCTAGTGCAAAATTAGGGTGGTTCTAGTTAGTTGGTGGTGGGCCTTATTTTGAAGGAAAGATTCAAGAACAAGGTGAAGCTTGTAGATAGTTTCTACCATTCAAAAGCTAAGGTGTTTACACCTTAGTTGGAGCCATACATCAATCCTTGTGATTGATAGGTACATTTCTTAACACACTATGAATGTCATTTTTATATTTTATTGTATTTGCTACACACTAGTATATTGAGGTGCTCGATTTTTCTTCTTGAAAAACAATTTTGAAACTTCCGTTGCGTATTCGGGCACCTTAATCGATCCCCTTTCAAGTGGTATCCGAGCTATGGTTACGATTTTGTGTAGCAATTACAAGATATTATGTTGAGATCGATTTCTAACCGCATGAGAACAAAATTTTGCATCGAAGCAAGGCCGGTTTCGGGGGGAATTTTGGGTAGCTAGTTGCTGCCCATTTCGGGCAGCTTGGGCTGCCCGAGGGGCTGCCCGAACAGCCCCTACATTTTATAAAATAAAAAAAATGTTGGTAAGTTGGCCGGAATCCGGCGACGGAGCTCCGGCGACGGCAATGATGACTAGGGTTTCCAAAAGTGTTTTGGATAATCAAAGTGTCATGGGCCTTGATGTTGTTGGGCCATTAGATGGTTAACATATTTGTGAATTTTAAATGGGCCAAAATGTTTTTGGTGAAAATGAGTTTTTGGGCCCTTGAGTTTAAATTACAAAAGTTGCAAATATTTTCTTATGAAATATATAATTGAAGTTGGACTTTAATTATTTATAGTAAATGGTGATTTAAAAGAAATTTGGTTATAAATAAATTAATTAGAAAGTAGACAAAGATGTTTGTATACTTTGTTAATTTAGTTTATAATCGTGGCGGTTAGTGATTGGATCAAGATATATAATATTGGATCAATTAATTATTGTGATAATTAATTGATGGTGTATGATATGTGATATTATGCATGAAGGATGATCAAAAGCCCAAGCCCAATTTGCTAGGTGTATGCTAGGATATTTTGTGTTGAATGATTGTAATAATTATCAATTTATAAAGTGGGCTTGGTTTGTCGCTCGTTCCCACCCCATGAGATGTATCCCTATTTGCCATGGATATTTATTTATAAATATTAGTATAGTGGATGATCAAGATTGGAAGATGGTGGCCTTGATGATTATGAAGATCGAAGACATGTAAATATGGGAAGCTTATGTAATAGTTGCATTTGCATCTCATGCATTTCCCTAGGATTGGACCTAGGCCCGTGCTTAGCTCATACGGGCCATTAGTATTAGGGAGATTGATCATCCTTGTTTGTTTACTGTTTATAATATATGCATGATATGTTATAAATAATGAGTATGTGCGTTATTATTATGATAATAACAAAGTTGCATTAATCCGGCAAACATACGATCAAACATGGCGAGCTTTTAAATAAAATTAATGATGAGACCTTTCAAAATTAAAAACCCTCATTTTGAATAAGATTCAAAATTAATATCAAGCCCGAAAAGGTGAATTATAAATTTGTTTATAATTTCCATGTCTTCCATCGACAATGGGTGCATGATGAACGCTACCCGTGCTCGAGGCTCGGCTCATATTATTGGGGGAGCTTTGGGTGCCGGAAAGCTGTGACATCCATTGACATGATGATGTGAACTACGTGGAACTCCCATGATTTCGGCTCATATTATTGGGGGAACTCATGGCGACCGTCCAACAAGGTTCAACATCGATGGGTAAGGATTGACACGTGAAGATGAACGACGTCATATTATTGGGTCCTAATCAAACATGAGACAAAATTTTACGTAGAGGGTTGCATTGTGATGCAATTGGAAACTACCTTTTAGGAATTGTGATTGGCTGACATTATTCGGGAAACTTCTACTGAGGAAAGGAGTTTTCCGTTTTCACTAGAGGGTAGTGAAAGATGTCAAAACAGTGGGAGCAAATATTTATGAAGTAAAAGTCCAAACTTCATATCTTACTAAATATTTTAAAATAGTATCTGTGATGTTGTGTACTGCGTTTCTTGATAAGGGCATAGAGATGTCCAAACATGCAGATGGGTAGTCATATGATGATTATACCGAACAACCCTCCCTCGGACTTTCCAAGTGGTTATCATTAATCGAGAGGATAAGTCCATGGTTATGATTGTACACCATTAGTCCTTACGACCCGGGACAACACTGAGGCTCTATATGCTAGGGTTGTACTTTGACTCGTTTACCGGCTCCAGGAGAGTCATCAGGTGGCGAGGTTGGGTACAGTTGCGACACATATAGGAGCCAGTGCATTGTAGTCGGGGATTCACCGCTCACCTACGGGTGTGGATATCCTATGTGATCTAATGTAATAATAGTGCATGGAATCTCTGGCCAGAGTATGAGATGTACGTTAGAGAAGGAGTTCTCAAAATAGTACATGCGATGCCACTATTATAGTTATCACATAGATATCGAATTAATATGCAACCCTCGATGAACCAATGGTTGCAGATTCGATCGGGATATATGAGATGAAGGGACCGTACTGTACGTTAATTATAATCGACTGGTTCTTGCAGGAACTATCAGTGATACCTAGGGGATCATCGGGCGATGCTACTAGACGCTCTTACCATGATCCGATGGGTCCAATCAGAAATGAGTTCTGACATTCTTGATCAAGGTGTTTATGAAAAGAATGAGGCTAACTAGGGTAAGCCCGAATAAAAGATTCTGTCCTGAATCACAAAGAGTTGTGAACCCACGGCTAGCTGTATCCCTGAAGCATTGAGGGTCACACAAGTACTTGATTGTTTGTTTCCGTTGAGAGAATAAATTCAAGAAGTTGAATTTATATTATATAGTACATTCAAGGAGTTGAATTTATGATAATTAAATTTTGAGAGAATAAAGTCAAGTAGTTGAATTTATAAAATTTGAGAATTTAATTTATTAAACTCAAATGTTGAGTTTATTAAATATTAAATTTTGGAGGTGATAAAAAATTCAAGGAGTTGAATTTATAATTTAGATAATAAATTCAATGTTGAATTTATAATGTATTTAATTTATTAAGCTCAAAAGTTGAGTTGATTAATTAATAAATTAAATATGGTGGATAAAATGTTTAATGGGCTTGTAGGGGTACAAGTTCAACATATTAAATAATTAAGGTTTTAATGGACTTTGATTAAATTAATTAAACTAGTTGGACTTGCCCAATTAATTAAATCAAGCACATTAATGTTAATTATGTAATTAGGGTTTAAGTTAATTATAAATAATACATTAAAGTCAAAAACCCTAGCCCTACCTACCTCAATTTTCGAGAGACCCACTTCCAAAAGGAGAAAATCGGCCACTCCCCCTTTTGAAGGAAAATTTGAGCCATCTCTCGATTAATTTCTCTCCTACGCAAAACTTCTTCCAAATTTTCTAGTGCAATTTGGAAGAGGATCAAACGATTCAGTCGTGGACCTAATTAGATGGAAAGAAAGGAGTTCATTGAAGAATGTTCGTTGGGATTCATCAAGAGCTATATCTGTTATACCGGATCACTTGGTGTCCAGTGATTTATTCACCAAAGGTATAACTTTTAAACTCCATATGAATGTTTTATGATAAAATCATACGAGCGCCCAAACAATATCTTGAATGTCAAGATCTAAAAATTTTAAAACTTCCGCTGCGTTTGGGCGTGTAGAAAACCCAGATCCAACAGTGGTATCAGAACCAATTTTTTCTAAATCGTATGATTTTAAATTATATTGAATAATTTATTTCTAACCATACAAGAAAATTTTTCAGAAAATTTAGCACCACGAAAATTTATTTTTCCATAATTTCGAAACAAAAAAAATTATTTTTGGATCTGCCCGGAACTGTTCCGGGTAGACCGCCGCGCACAGGCGCCGCGCGCAGCGTGCGGACGTACGCGCGCACGGCGGGCTGCCGCGCTGTGCCACTGCGCGTGCGCGGCGTGCGGAACGTCTGTACGCGGCGCGCGCGCGGCGTTCGAGCTCTAGCGCGCGTAGCGGCGGAGCGTTGGCACGCTGCCCGCACAAGCTGCCGCCGCTGCCCGAAACGTTTGGGCAGCGGGCGAGCAGCGAGGGCGGCTGCCGGGATCGTCTCGGGAACCGTGCTGAATGTTGGGCCTGAATTGTTTGGGCCTAGGGTGCAATTTTCTGAATTTTAAAATTTTTGGGTAAAATTGATATTTTTGAAAAATTTGTTCAATTTTTATTTTGAAAAATTGTTTTTTAGAAAATTAATAATTTTCTAGTGAAATAAATAATTATAATATGATTTTAATTATTTATGGTAAAAATGAGTTTTTCTAAGAAATTTATTATTATTGATTTAATTGGAAATTAAATTAAGGAGTTTATTTAATTTATTAAATTCTTTAATAATTGTGGTGGTTAGTGATAAAATTATTTGATATATGATTTATCAATTAATTAAATTGTTTAATTAAATTGATTTTAATATTTGATATTAAATGCATGAAGGATGATCGAGAGCCTTGACCAATATGTTAGGTGTACGTTAGGATATTTTACTGTTTTGTTCATTTTGTTAATATTTGATATTATTAAAGTGGGCCTGGTTTATGGCCCGTTCCCACCCCATGAGATGTATCCCTTATGTGCCATGGCTATTTAAATGTAATTATTAGATATAGTGGGAAATCAAGACTGGAAGATGGTGGGCCCGATGATCAAGATGAAGACATGTAAAATATTGGAAGCTCTTGTAATTGTTGTATTTGCATCCCTGCATTCACCTAGGTTTTGAACCTGGATCCATGTTTGGCTCACATGGATCTAATAGTGTTGGCAATCGATCATCCTTATTTATTGTTGAATGTCATATTATGATATATGTGATATATAGTAGTATGCATGTATGTATATTATTATATAATATAGTTGCATGAATCCGGCAAACATACAAACTCGTGGCACGCGATTTTAAAAATTAAAATGATGAGACAATTTTAAAATTAAAATCCCTCATTTTGAATAAGATTCAAAATTTATATCAAACCGAAAAAGTAAAAATTAAAGGAGTTTAATTTTTCCTTGCCTTCCATCAACCGTGGTTGCATGTTGATCGCTACCCGCGGACAGTGTCTGGGCTCATATTATTGGGGAGGACCTGTACGCCGGAAAGCTGTGACTTCCACCGGACATATGTTGTGAATTGAGTGGAACTCCCATGACTTCGGCTCATATTATTGGGGGAACTCATGGCGACTATCTACTACAATTCAATATTGATGGGTTGGTTTGACACGCAAAAATAAACGACGTCATATTATTGGGTCCTTATTAAACGTGAGGCAAAACACGCGGAGGTTGCATAGGGATGCAATTGGACTCTACTTTTTAGAAATTATAATTGGCTGATATTATTCGGGATTATAATTGGCTAATTGGACTCTACGTGCCTACTAAGGAAATACGATTTCCCTTTTTCATCAGAGGGTGGTGGAAATGTCAAAATAGTAGGAGGGTAATTTATAAAATGAAATCCATATTTTATATCTTAAAATTATTTTAAAATATTCAGCAACAATTATTCTGTTTCCATATCAGTATAATTTCGATTTCGTCACGTAATAAATTTTTATTATTAACAAGCTAATCGAATCTAATTTTCAGGACTGGTTAAGAAAATTGTTCTGAATTCAGAGAAAATGGAATACACACTAATGTCAGTCTTGTTGAACTGACAAAGCATGCAAGATGGTAGGACCATAGTATGCAAGATAAAGTGTAACATGCTCGCTTTTTGTCAAATGAACTGTAGGGACAATATGAGGAAATGTTAAATTCTGCTGACATTCGAATACATATGCAAGAGTTGCATGGTGCATAAAACTCGTACATTGAGGCGCACCACTTTTAAAAGCTCATGACTACACATATGCAAGATGGGGCTTTGGCCCATGAGCGTGGTGTACATATGACAGGGCTTATTAAGAATGTGGTGGGCCTGGAATATGTGATTCCTAACGAGTTAATAGATAACATCAATTTGTTGTCTTTCTCTTCCTCATTTGACGAGGTTATGGTGAACTTCAATTTGAATAAGATAGATGATAGCCTTGAAGATCTAGTCAATATGCTTATGACTTATTAGATCACCATAAAACAAGTAATTGTTGTTTTTCTAATGGACCTTTTGTCAGACGAAAAATGGCCCACAAGGTAAGGGAAAGAAATGTTCTGCCCCTCACAAGAAAAACAAACTCAATAAAAGGCAAACTCTGGAGGACACTTAAAGGGTCTACAATGCCCGATAAGTCAGAACATATTTATTTCACTGCAAGAAGTTCAGACATAAGAAATTATATGTTCCAGAAATGTTTTGGAAATGATAAGTGAATGTCCAAGTAAACATTATTTCAACAACAAACAAAAGAAAGTTAGATGATCTACACACAAATATGGCACGCTAGACTAGATCATATTTCCCAAAGAAGGATGCATAAGCTAGTGGGAGAAAGCATGTTTGACTTGTCAAACATAAATTCTCTACCTACTTGTAAGTCCTGTCTAAAAGGAAAATTGACCAAGACTCCATTCAATGGAAACGTGGAATGTGCACATGGTCTACTGGATTTCATCCACACAGACATTTGTGGCATGCTAAGTGTTAGCACAGAATATGGGCAATCCTACTTCATTACCTTTACTGATGACCATTCGAGGTATGGGTATGTTTATGAAACACAAATCTGAAGCATTTGTAAGGTTCAAAGAATTCAGATCTGAAGTAGGAAAACAGCTAGAAAGAAGTATTAAGGCATTTCGATCTGATCGAAGTGGAGAATACTTGAGTGCTGAATTTTTGGGTTATTTAAAAGAGAATGTGATTCTCACAGTGGACTTCACCAGCAACACCACAATTGAACGGTGTTTTTGAACATTGTAAGCGAACCTTCTTGGACATGGTTCGATCAATGATGAGATTCACTAAATTGCCTACATTGTTTTGGGGCTTTGCGAAACTGCGGCAATGTTGTTGAATAATGTCTATACTAAAGCAGTGGATAAAATACCATATGAGATATGGATGGAAAAAACTCTCAAATATTCTTACATGAGAATTTGGAGATATCTTGCTTACGTGAAGCAGACAGTGGGAGACAAATTGGATAGTAGATCCACTTTATGCTACTTTGTAGGATATCCAAAGAATTCTGTTGGATATTATTTCTATCTTCCTAAAGAAGCAAAATTGTGTGTTTCAAAAAATGCCATCTTTATAGAAAGGGAATTTCTATTAGATAGAAAAAGCCAAGATGCTAGAACTTGAAGAAATTCAAGATACTCCCTCAATTATAGTAGTTGAACCTAATCTCCAACAACCAGTAATTGAAGTACAAGATCCTAGGAGGTCTGATAGGGTTATTAGACCACCTGCTAGATATACGCTTCTTCATGAACAAGACTATGATGAGTCTTGTGTTGGATATGATCCAATGAACTTTAAGGAAGCAATATCTGATACTGATTCAACCAAATGGCTTGAAGCCATGCAGCAAAAATGGACTCTATGTATTCAAACCAAGTCTGGACATTGGTGGATCAACCTGAGGGAATCGTTCCCATAGGGTGCAAATGGATCTACAAAAGAAAGATTGGGGTGAATGGGAAGGTAGTGACATTCAAAGTAAGGCTGGTTGCAAAAGATTATACTTAAAGGCAAGGAGTTGACTATGAGGAAATTTTTCACCAGTTGCTATTTTAAGTCCATTAGATTATTACTAGCCATAGCATCATGGTATGACTATGAGATATGAAAAATGGATGTAAAGACTGTATTCCTCAATGGAGACATCAAAAAGAAATTTATATGTCTCAACCTGAGGGATACACATCAGTAGGAAGTGAGCATAATGTATGAAAACTTCAGAGATCTATATATATGGTCTCAAGCAGGAGTCAAGGAGTTGGAACCTCAGATTTGATAGCACTATCAAAGAGTTTGGTTTTGCTAAGAATCCTGAGGAACCATGCGTGTACAAGAAAGTTAGTGAGAGTGTAATGACATTCTTTGTAATTTATGTTGATGATATCCTACTCATTGGGAATGCTGTAGGATTATTGCAATCAACTAAAGTATGGTTAGCAAGTAAATTCTCCATGAAAGACATGGGTGAAGCATCCTATGTATTGGGAATACAAATCTATAGAGATAGATCAAAAGGATGCTGGGGCTCACTGTGGGGACCCGGGCTCTAACTCTTTTCTTTGGGATTAAATGGATCATTAATATAAAAAGTGGGTCAAATTTTTGCTTTACAACATTATTTCTAATGTATGTACACAAGCACAAGTTCTTTATTTATATTACATCATACAAACATATCTTGTTCTAGTACATTCATCCAACTAGTGTTTAATACAATAAAGCAAATACAAATAGTCCAAGTCTACTAAAAACCACTAGTCCTCTGCTGCGCCCGTAGTCTCCACGCTATATCAATCTCGTCTCTGTCTCGACCCAGATCCTGCCCCACCTGTTGTTATGCACACATACAGACATAACAACAGCCGGAAACTACGGTGAGAACAAATCCCAGTATAAACATGTATACATGCATATAATCAATCTAGACATGAAACATGCTATTATGAATGGCAATCATATGAACATGCAATGCGAATCAAACCATGTCTGGACTCGAATCGACTAGAACTCTAGGGATCCCGGTGTGAATAAGACGATCTATCACCTACCCTCCCAACGGGACGACGGTACGTCTTATTCTTAGACTTCGGCCTGATCTGTATCCACATCTACAATAGGAGACGAATCTTCTCCTAAGCTGTGATATCACCGAACATCTAGAAGTTTGACTGTTTCTGTCAAGACTCCCTATCTTAAATGCAATGCATAAAAATCTGTAAACAATGCATAAACATCTCAAAAGATTTGAATACAATTCTATAAACAAATCACAATCATAATTCAAGATAAACAATAAATCTAGTATGTGATTTTGGTTGGGAAACTCAAATGTGCTCTCATTTGAGTTGTATCTCCCCAAACAAAACACGCATTATACCTTTCGTCGTACAATCGTCGAAGTCTCGAAGACGAATCTGTCACTATCAGATCTGAAATACATGGGAATACATATTCTATTAATCTCTAATCTAATCAACCCATATCTAATTCTATACGTGATCTCGGTACAATTTGACGGCATAACGACGTAATTCTTGATACCGGTCAATTCAATTCTCAACATATATCAACATAGATTATATCCTCAATTCATAACAATCACAATATCTAAGTCAAGATCTCAAAATCTGCATAATCTCATCTCAATATATGCTAAAATTCATAACAAATGCAGGCGATATCATTTCTTCGATCCGCTTACGAATATATATTCACTAACTTCACAAGAATACATAATCTAGAGTAATCATAATTTCCCCAACATCCATATCTCAAATCATGTAGGAATTGAAGGAAACTTACATCACCTTGTAGCTAATAATGCGAGAAGTTCAAAACCGCAATCGGATTAAAGTTTGGATATCTAAATCTTGTAAAATCACAATTTAAAGAACCTAAGAACAAGAAGTTTCCTCTCTCTGAAAGTATCGAATCCTGCTGAAATGAAGAAAGAATCGAAGAAAACTTATATATATCTTGCATGGTTACCAACACATGGCTCATCCTTTGACATACACGTCTCGCGCATATACGCGACATCACCCGCGCATATGCACGAGACCTACTGGTCTCGGCAATGTAATTCACATCACCTCGCGCATATGCGCCATTCTTTTCGCGCATATGCGCCAAAGCTTCTGGAGGTGTCGTGCACATGCGCCACTTCATGCCGCGCATCTGCGCCAATGCTACTGGAATTGTCGTGCATATGCGCCACTTATCTTCGCGCATATGCGCCAACTATTCTGTCCTAATTTGAATATTTTCTCCTCTTGTCCATGTATTTCCTATTCTCATCTCAATTAACACTCCTCATTATATATATCATGCATACTCATATATTACGAGTATTACGTCAATGAGAACTAATAATCTCGAGCCTTATATTTCTCCCCCTCTAAGAAATGATTTCGTCCTCGAAATCGTAGGCAATTATCAAACATACATAACAAGTAATGTAATCAATACTGAAAATTTACTTACATTATGTAAATAGTTCGGGATAGTTTTGTCGCATATACGCTTCTCTTTCCCAAGTCGCTTCCTCGATGCCATGACGACTCCATTGGACTTTCACTAACGGAATAGTCTTCGTCCTGAGCTTCTTTTCTTTCCGATCAAGAATTTGTATCTGTTGTTCAACATAGCTCAAGGTCTGATCAAGCTCCGCTTCGTCAGGCTGAATGACATGAGATATATCTGGCATATACTTACGCAACATTGACACATGAAAAACATCATGTATCCCGGATAACGAAGGAGGAAGAGCAAGTCGATAGGCTCGGTCGCCAATCTTATCTAAGATCTCATAAGGACCGACGTATCTAGGAGACAACTTCCCACGCTTACCAAATCTGACAACGCCTCTGAATGGGGAAATCTTTAGAAATACTCGGTCTCCTTGCTCGAATACTAACGGTCTACGTCTGACATTGGCGTATTTGGCTTGCCTATCTTGTGTCGTCTTCATTCTCTTCTGAATGACTTTCACCTTCTCAGTCATGTCACGAATCATGTCTGGCCCAAGTTCTGGTACCTCTGAGATGTCATCCCAATACAGTGGAGATCTGCACTTCTTGCCATATAAAGCTTCAAACGGTGCCATCTCAATGCTTGTCTGATAGCTATTATTATAAGAAAATTCACAAAGAGGTAGAGAATCTTGCCAACTAGTGCCAAAATCTAGCACTACGGCTCTCAACATGTCCTCTAAAGTCTGGATAGTCTGCTCTAACTGTCCGTCTGTCTGAGGATGCTCAGGTGTAATGTCGTACCTAAGGCCTGCTGTAAACTGTGCCAGAAGTGTGAAGTGAATCGGGGATCACGATCGGATACAATAGACTTCAGCACACCATGTAATCTAACTACCTCTCGGACATATATCTCCGCCATCTGATCATGTCGATACGTCATTTTGTACGGAATGAAGCAAGCGGATTTGGTCAGTCTGTCAATAATGACCCAAATCGCATCACATCCTTTAGATGATCGAGGTAACTTCGTAACGAAATCCATGGAAATGTGATCCCATTTCCATTCTGGAATAGCTAAACTCTGAAGTAAACCTCCGGGCTTCTTCCTCTCGGCTTTCACTTGCTGGCAATTCAAGCACTTAGACACAAATTCTGCGATATCTGACTTCATTTGCTTCCACCAGAACTGTGTCTTCAGGTCATTGTACATCTTTCGTCCACCAGGATGAATGCTAAACCGACTACAGTGTGCTTCTGATAGAATCTGATGTCTCAAATCTGAAACATCTGGCACGACAAGACGGTTATTCACATACAGCACATAATCACGCACCTGGTATTCTGATAAATGCACTGGTCTGACCATCTGAATCGATTTCTGCACATTCTGATCCATTCTTTGTGCCTCTTTAATCCTCCAAATCAAATCAGGTTCAACATGAATGGAAGCAAGTCGTAGTGGCCTACTATCTGTATCGAATTCTAATCCAGACAAACAGCAGTTTTCAACTAACTTTGTAACACCTATCGTCGATAAGGATAAAGAACAAACCTTTCGACTCAAGGCGTCTGCCGCTGCATTTGACTTCCCTGGATAGTATTTGATCTCGCAATCAAAGTCCTTCAGTAGATCAAGCCATCTACGCTGCCTCATGTTCAGTTCTGATTGAGAAAATAAGATACTTCAGGCTTTTGTGATCGGAGTAAATCTCAAATTTCTCGCCATAGAGATAGTGACGTCAGATCTTTAATGCAAATACAATAGCCGCCAATTCAAGATCGTGAATCGGGTATCGAACTTCATGTGGCTTCAGTTGTCTCGAGGCGTATGCGACCACATGACCTCGCTGCATAAGAACACATCCCAAACCTCTGTGAGAGGCATCAAAATATACAACGAACTCACTCGTACCTGAAGGTATCGTCAGTACTGGAGCACTGGTCAGCCTCTTCTTCAATTCTAAAAAGCTAGACTCACACTCCTCAGACCATAGGAATGGCGCATTCTTCTGTGTCAATTGTGTAATTGGCTTCGCAATACGGGAGAAATCTTGGATGAATCGTCTATAGTATCCTGCTAGACCCATGAAACTGCGTATCTCTGGCACAGAAGTCGGTCTCGACCAACTGATCACAGCTTCCACTTTACTCGGATCTACAGAAATACCATCTCCAGATATGATATGTACCAAAAAGACAACTCGATTCAACCAAAATTCACACTTTGACAATTTGGCATACAATATCTCATTCCACAAGGTCTGCAACACAATTCTGAGATGCTCTGCATGCTCATTTCTGTTCTTTGAATACACCAGAATGTCATCGATAAAGACAATCACAAAATCATCCAAATACCTCTGAAAGATTTGAATCATCAAGCCCATAAATACCACCGGAGCATTTGTTAAACCAAAAGGCATGAAAATAAATTCGTAATGTCCATACCTGGTTCGAAATGCTGTCTTTGGTATGTCTACATCTCGAATTCTGAGCTGATGATATCCGGATCGCAAATCGATCTTAGAATAAACAGAGGATCCTTGTAATTGATCAAACAGATCGTCGATGCGCGGCAATGGATATTTATTCTTCACTGTCGCCTTGTTCCATTTCCGATAATCTATACACAATCGCATCGATCCATCTTTCTTCCGCACAAAGAGCACTGGTGCGTCCCAAGGAGATACACTAGGTCGGATATATCCCTTGGCTAGCAGATCTTCTAACTGTGCTTTCAGTTCTTTCAGTTCAACAGGCGCCATCCTATACGGAGCTCGAGATATAGGAACGGTACCTGGCATAAGATCTATGCTAAAATCTACCTCTCGAGCTGGAGGTAATCCTGTGATTTCATCTGGGAACACATCTACAAACTCCCGTACTACTGGCAAATCTGCCAATGTCGGGCTCGACTTCTGTACATCTACAGCATAAACAAGGAACCCATCTGCTCCTCTCTCCAACAATCTATTCATAGTCAAAGCCGAAATCAAGGGAATCCGAGATCTGGAACCCTTAGCGTAGAATTTCCACTCTTCTGCCATCTCTGGTCTGAATCTGACAATCTTGTGGAAACAATCCACGGTGGCTCTGTACTTGGTTAACATGTCAATCCCAACAATGCAATCAAAATCATCTAACCCCAGTACTATGCAATCTAGATCAATTTCATGACCCTCAAATTGTAAGATGCAATGTCTAACCGTAGTCACAGCTATCAAACCACTTCCCAACGGAGAAGTAATAGACACTACATCCAACAAAGACTCAACAGGCAGGGAATGCAATAATGCAAATCATTCTGAGATGAATGTATGCGATGCACCCGTATCTATCAATATATAGGCAGGATAACCGCAAAGAGAACAATTACATGCTATGACATCATCTGGGGCATCCTGTGCTTGCTCCTCTGTCAATGCAAATACTTGAGCCTGTTGTCGAGGAGGCTGGCTCACGGTCTGGCTACCACTGCCTCTGGACTGCGTCTGTGACTGTGGTGGCTGAAAGGAGTGAACAGATGAAGCTTGCCTCTCAGGCTGAGCTACAGATGCAGATAACCCTGCACCTTGAAATCTCTGTGAGCTTCTCTGGGGACACACTTTGGCGAAATGTCCCTGTTGCCTACATATATTACATCTGCCCCCTACACCCTGACACTGCTCTGTGGCATGCCTGCCACCACACGAACTGTAGTATACACCTGTGTACCTTGTACTCTGATCAAAACCACTCTGTCTGGATCCACTGGAGCTCGATGAGCTGCTCCCAGGTCTTTTGAACTGCTTTCCTTTCTCTTTCAGCTGATCCTTTCGCCCACTGCTACTACCGCCGCTATCGAATCTAGGAGGAGGTTGTACTGGAGGTAGTGGCGGTCTCGGACTCGGGGCAACATACGGAACACTCCGTTGCCTAAGCAGTCCTGCTTCTGCTCCTTTGGCACGGTTCAATGCCTCAGCGAAATTGTTGGGTCTTCCAGTATTTACCAATGTAAAGATATCGGGATTTAAGCCGTAAACTGATCCGCTACGGCCTCATCACTACCTGAAACATGAGGTGCAAAACGAAGAAAAGAAGAGAATTTAGCGACGTACTCTTCAATATTCAGTTGCCCTTGCCTCAAGTTTGCAAACTCAGCGCCTTTATCTTTACAGTAGGATATAGGAAAGAATCGCTGATAAAACTCTGTCTTGAACACTTTTCATGTAATCTCCGTGCCACGCTGTTCCAATGCTCTTTTGATGTTCAACCACCAATTCTTAGCCACATCTTGAAGTTGATGGCCAATGAGTTTCACTCTTTTCTCATCACTATATTCTAAAGACTCGAATAACATCTCGATATCCTCCAACCAGCTTTCACATTCGATTGCATTTTCGGTACCCCGTAAGGTAGGTGGTCTGAAAGACTGGAATCGTTTTAACAGAGTCTCCATGGGTGTAGCCGTAACGTCCATTGGATCCCCGGATGTACTACCCTGTTCTGGTGCTGTGGGACGCAAAGGCACGGCTGCTCTTCTAGGAGGCATGTATCTGATATTCAACAAATTAGTATACAATCTATACCAACTGTCTCAACCCTCCTCTGATCATTTACCTCTGATCCAGAATCGGTTCTGATTCAGTCTTAACCAATACATGCTGCAATCAAATCAGATAACACAACACTTAATAGGGAAAGCAATAAATCATGCTAGCATATCAAAAGCAAGGAAGAAGACTCGATCTACTCCGCTCATTTTATCTTATCTTAATCTAAAGGATCTATCGCTCTGATACCACCTGTTGTGGGGACCCGGGCTCTAACTCTTTTCTTTGGGATTAAATGGATCATTAATATAAAAAGTGGGTCAAATTTTTGCTTTACAACATTACTTCTAATGTATGTACACAAGCACAAGTTCTTTATTTATATTACATCATGCAAACATATCTTGTTCTAGTACATTCATCCAACTAGTGTTTAATACAATAAAGCAAATACAAATAGTCCAAGTCTACTAAAAACCACTAGTCCTCTGCTGCGCCCGTAGTCTCCACGCTATATCAATCTCGTCTCTGTCTCGACCCAGATCCTGCCCCACCTGTTGTTATGCACACATACAGACATAACAACAGCCGGAAACTCCGGTGAGAACAAATCCCAGTATAAACATGTATACATGCATATAATCAATCTAGACATGAAACATGCTATTATGAATGGCAATCATATGAACATGCAATGCGAATCAAACCATGTCTGGACTCGACTCGACTAGAACTCTAGGGATCCCGGTGTGAATAAGACGATCTATCACCTACCCTCCCAATCGGGGCGACGGTACGTCTTATTCCTAGACTTCGGCCTGATCTGTATCCACATCTACAATAGGAGACGAATCTTCTCCTAAGCTGTGATATCACCGAACATCTAGAAGTTTGACTGTTTCTGTCAAGACTCCCTATCTTAAATGCAATGCATAACAATCTGTAAACAATGCATAAACATCTCAAAAGATTTGAATACAATTCTATAAACAAATCACAATCATAATTCAAGATAAACAATAAATCTAGTATGTGATTCTGGTTGGGAAACTCAAATGTGCTCTCATTTGAGTTGTATCTTTCCAAACAAAATATGCATTATACCTTTCGTCGTACAATCGTCGAAGTCTCGAAGATGAATCTGTCACTATCAGATCTGAAATACAAATGGGAATACATATTATATTAATCTCTAATCTAATCAACCCATATCTAATTCTATACGTGATCTAGGTACAATTTGACGGCATAACGACGTAATTCTTGATACCGGTCAATTCAATTATCAACATATATCAACATAGATTATATCCTCAATTCTAACCATCACAATATCTAAGTCAAGATCTCAAAATCTGCATAATCTCATCTCAATATATGCTAAAATTCATAACAAATGCAGGCGATATCATTTCTTCGATCCGCTTACGAATATATATTCACTAACTTCACAAGAATACATAATCTAGAGTAATTCATAATTTCCCCAACATCCATATCTCAAATCATGTAGGAATTGAAGGAAACTTACATCACCTTGTAGCTAATAATGCGAGAAGTTCAAAACCGCAATCGGATTAAAGTTTGGATATCTAAATCTTGTAAAATCACAATTTAAAGAACCTAAGAACATGAAGTTTCCTCTCTCTGAAAGTATCGAATCCTGCTGAAATGAAGAAAGAATCGAAGAAAACTTATATATATCTTGCATGGTTACCAACACATGGCTCATCCTTTGACATACACGTCTCGCGCATATGCGCGACATCACCCGCGCATATGCGCGAGACCTACTGGTCTCGGCAATGTAATTCACAACACGTCGCGCATATGCGCCATTCTTTTCGCGCATATGCGCCAAAGCTTCTGGAGGTGTCGCGAACATGCGCCACTTCATGCCGCGCATATGCGCCAATGCTACTGGAATTGTCGTGCATATGCGCCACTTATCTTCGTGCATATGCGCCAACTGTTCTGTCCTAATTTGAATATTTTCTCCTCTTGTCCATGTATTTCCTATTCTCATCTCAATTAACACTCCTCATTATATATATCATGCATACTCATATATTACGAGTATTACGTCAATGAGAACTAATAATCTCGAGCCTTACACTCACCCAAGCGATTTATATCGATATCATTCTAAATAGATTCTCTCTGGAAAAGTCGAAGAGAGGATACTTACCAATGTGTCATGGTGTTACTCTATCTAATGCAGTGTGCCCAAGACTGATGGAAATATAGAGATTATGACACGTATTCCATATGCGTCTGCCATTGGTAGTATCATGTATGGTATGATATCGACATGTCCTGATATTGCTTACGCTCTGAGTGTTACAAGCAGATATCAGGCGAACCCTGGTTTAATGCATTGGAAGGCCGTGAAAGATATTCTTAAGTACTTGAGAAGCACTAAGAATTTGTTCATGGTCTATGGGGGTGGAGAATTGAAATTGGAAGGCTACACTGATTCTAGCTTCCAATGTGACGTAGATGATTCGAAAGCGACCACTTGTTTTGTATTCATGCTATATGGTGCGGCTATCTCTTGGAAAGGTTCCAAGCAAGACAGCGTTGCGGATTCCACCACTGAATCTGAATATATTGTTGCATCTGATGCACCCAAAGAGGCAGTTTGGATGAGGAATTTTGTCCAAAAGTTGGGCGTTATTCCTAATGGAGTTGATCCAGTCCCGTTGTACTGGGACAACGCTGGTCCGTTGCGCAAGCAAAGGAACCAAGGTCTCATCAGCGATCCAAACATGTACTCATGAAGTTCCACATCATACGCGAGATTGTGGGAAGAGGAGACATATCGGTTGAAAGAGCTCCTCTGCAGATAATGTTGCTGATCCACTTACATAGCCCATGCCAGGACCATTGTTTCAGAAGCATCGCGAAACAATGGGTTTAAAGTTAAGGGTAGTTGGCTCTAGGACAAGTGAGAGATTGTTAGAGTAGATGCACTGCAAGCCAACGGTTGTCTAGGGAATTTATTGACTCAAGTGAAATAAACAATCTTTATTTTAATATAATTTAACTTTTTGTGGTCTTGTTATACTTTATCTGTATAGCCATGCAAGAAGCATAGATAAAGTCCTTGATTATGCTTTAATACAAATGAATCGTACTTCGATGTTGAAACTCATTTGTAAACACTGCATACTCTAAATTCGTTCCTAGTCGATTCAGCCGCCTAAAACAGGGATAAAGGCCGCTTGAGCTCGAGACTAGCATCTGTGATGTTGTGTACTGCGTTTCTTGGTAAGGGCATAGAGATGTCCAAACATGCAGATGGGTAGTCATATGATGACTATACAGAACAACCCTCCCTCGGACTTTCTAAGTGGTTATCATTCATCGAGAGGATAAGTCTGTGGTTATGAATGTACACCATTAGTCCTTACGACCCGGGACAACACTGAGGCTCTATATGCTAGGGCTGTGCTTTGACTCGTTTACCGGCTCCAAGAAAGTCATCAGGTGGCGAGGTTGGGTACAGTTGCGACACATATAGGAGCCAGTGCATTGTAGTCGGGGATTCACCGCTCACCTACGGGTGTGGATATCCTATGTGATCTAATGTAATAATAGTGCATGGAATCTCTGGCCAGAGTATGAGATGTATGTTAGAGAGGGAGTTCTCAAAATAGTACATGCGATGCCACTATTATAGTTATCACATAGATATCGAATTAATATGCAACCCTCGATGAACCAATGGTTGCAGATTCGATCGGGATATATGAGATGAAGGTACCGTACTGTACGTTAATCATAATCGACTGGTTCTTGCAGGCACTATCAGTGATACCTAGGGGATCATGGGGTGATGCTACTAGACGCTCTTACCATGATCCGATGGGTGCAATCAGAAATGAGTTCTGACATTCTTGATCAAGGTGTTGATGAAAAGATTGGGGCTAACTAGGGTAAGCCCGAATAAAGGATTCTGTCCTGAATCACAAAGAGTTGTGAACCCACGGCTAGCTGTATCCCTGAACCATTGAGGGTCACACAAGTACTGGATTATTTGTTCCCATTGAGAGAAAAAATTCAAGAAGTTGAATTTATATTATATAGTAAATTCAAGGAGTTGAATTTATGATAATTAAATTTTGAGAGAATAAATTCAAGTAGTTGAATTTATAAAATTTGAGAATTTAATTTATTAAACTCAAATGTTGAGTTTATTAAATATTAAATTTTGGAGGTGATAAAAATTCAAGGAATTGAATTTATAATTTAGATAATAAATTCAAATGTTGAATTTATAATGTATTTAATTTATTAAGCTCAAAAGTTTAGTTGATTAATTAATAAATTAAATATGATGGATAATATGTTTAATGGGCTTGTAGGAGTACAAGTCCAACATGTTAAATAATTAAAGTTTTAATAGACTTTGATTAAGTTAATTAAACTAGTTGAACTAGCCTAATTAATTAAATCAAGCCCATTAATGTTAATTATGTAATTAGGCTTTAAGTTAGTTATAAATAATACATTAAATTCAAAAACCCTAGCCCCACCTACCTCAATTTTCGAGAGACCCACTTCCAAAAGGAGAAAATCGGCCACTCCCCCTTTTGAAGGAAAATTTGAGCCATCTCTCGATTAATTTCTCTCCTACGCGAAACTTCTTCCAAATTTTCTAGTGCAATTTGGAAAAGGATCAAACGATACAGTCGTGGACCTAATTAGAAGGAAAGAAAGGAGTTCATTGAAGAAAGTTCGTTGGGATTCATCAAGAGCTAGATCTGTTATACCAGGATCAGTTGGTGTCCAGTGATTTATTCACTAAAAATATAACTTTTAAACTCCCTATGAATGTTTTATGATAAAATCATACGAGCGCCCAAACAATATCTTGAATGTCAAGATCTAAAAATTTTAAAACTTCCGCTGCGTTTGGGCGTGTAGAAAACCGAGATCCAACAAGATCTTGTATAGGGGTTGGGTCAGCAATGCCAGGACCATTCCGAGTCACAGATAAGACCCTGGTGGGTCTGAGACAAGGTTTGGAAGAGTTCAGTGCACGCTAGAACCAACCCAAGCGAGATCGATCGAGAGATGTAGGTGTTGGCTTCGGGTTGGCATTTTTGTGAGAACCGTGATCGTGGGGGAGCTGCGGTTTGCAGTGGTGGAGCAGCCGCGGGTTATGCTGGTTCATGAGGGTCCAGTCGAGGTCTAGGAGAGGTGGGTTAAGGGCTGGAACAGCTGGTCTCGGTTCAGGAGCAGATCGAAGGGGTGTAGTTGAAGAGGGCTCGGGTAGTTGTTCTTGGAGAGACTCGAACGTTTCTGCTTTTAGTTGCACAGTAGCTTTATGTTTTGTTTAGGCTTAGTTTAGGAGTTCATTAAGGTCTTAAGGGTGAGCCTTAAAGCTAGACAAATGAAGATTGAAGGTGGACCGAAACTTTATGGAGTTGAATACATGTGTTGGAAGATAAGAGCACAAGGGGGGCCGAGAGTTTTATTGAGAGTAGCCGAAACATTATGGATTTAGAGGGAATAATTTAAGTAGAAAATGGTTTAGAATGGGTTTTTAAGTTATGGTAAAAATTTGGAAAAAAAATTGGTTAAGTTTCGGTTTAATTCGGATTAAAACCGGGATCCCGATCTAATTTTTAAAACAACTCGGTTAAGTTATGAAATGGGCTCGAGTTCACATCTAGAGATGCTTTTAAATATGTTTTGGGACATTTTTAGGAGTTTGGTAAGTTTCAGATCAAAATAATGAGTTTTGGTTTTATTCGGGATTTAGTCGCCGCATGAAACGTTAATTAAAGAATTAATTGAAACGCCTAGATTTGAGCTTAATAAAATTATGGGAAATTATATTTAAGCTCAAATAATTATTAGAAGTCTAAGTTTTTAATTTGGGAATTTTATGTTAAGGTTTGGTTTAATTCGGGATTAAAACGGATTAATATGTTATAGTTAAAGATTAATTTAAAAGTCCTCGATTTAAACCAAATAAAAATATGGGAAAATTGATGTAGGCTGAAATAATTATTTGGGACATGTTAGAGTCAATGTAATCAAGAAAATGTCAAAGAAGTGAAATTTTACGTCCATGGGCAAAATGGTAATTTTTGGGTTTCGGGGGCAAAATGGTCATTTTGCATCTGGGCTGAGATTTTGGTCCTGGCAGCGCTCTGAGCACAAATCATGATATTTTTAAATGTTCATTCATCACGATTACGATTTTTTTACGCTATTATAATAATTATGATGCATGCTTGGTTTAAAGGAATTAAGAGAGAAAAAGTGAGAAAGTGAAGAGCACTCCGTCTCCGCCGCGCCGCGTCGTTTATATCTTCTTTCATACTTCAATCAAGCCATATAGGTATTTTTAAATATCGCAAGTACATGATTTTAATACAAGAAGATCGAAATTGTTCATATTTAATGATGTTATTTAATCATATCACGTGCAAAATATTCATTTTGAGATTTATGCGATATTGCTTGTGGCCACTTTACTATCATGGGATTATTACTTCACCCGGTCGCCAGTTACCGGTGCGGTCGCCAGTTACCGGTCAGTTCAGTTCAATTTCACCCATTATACTGTGGCATTAGTCTGATCAGACAAACATTACTAAACCCGATCGCCAGTTACCGGTCCGGTCGCCAGTTACCGGTCAGTTCAGTTCAGTTCAGGGGCCACTTGCGTGACCATAATCTCAACAGAAAATTTATGACATGCTATTTTATTACAGGACTCCAAGGAGCAAACATTTTCACTATGATTTTCAGTTCAGTTATGCACGTATTATAATTGCTCATGACAAGTTATTTTCACGTTATGTCTCATGACATGATATTTTTATCCCATGAAAATTTTTCTATATTATTTACTCGTTATGTACGATATATGCATGCTGAGTCTTTAGGCTCACTAGACTTGATTGTTGTAGGTACTGATGATGTCGGGACCGAGGGCAGGAACGAGTGAGCTAGCTTGGGTCGGCAGTAGTGGAACCCGAGGACCTCATTTACAGTACTTGCCATTTTTTTTTATGTTCAAACATTTTATCAGTAGTTGGATATTTTAACTTGTTATTTTGGCGAGTAATAATTTCTTCCGCAGCTATTTTGAACATTTAAACTTGATTTATCAGTTGATTTTGTGAACGAGGCAATTTTTATTATTTTAAAAAGAATTTTTTTTTTATTTTTCCGCAAATTTTCAAACATGAATTTTCGGGCCATTATAATAACTCTAGGGATCCCGGTGTGAATAAGACGTCACTGTCTGTCACCTACCCTCCCAATCGGGGTAACAATACGTTTTATTCCTAGATTTTGGTCCTGTCTGTATCGAATGTCTACAATCGAAGGAAATCTGCTCCTATGCGTCGATACCACTGAACATCTAGAAATTTGGCAAATCTGCAAATGACTCTTCTATTTTAAATGCTTGAATATAAATCTATAAACAAAGCATAAATATATCACAATATAAACAACAACTAGTATGTGATTTTGGGAAACTCGAATCAATTCTAATTCGAGTTGTATCTCCCCGAATTCACATGAATTATACCTTTCGTTGCCGTACAATTTGTGTCGTAGTCGAAGTCTCGCTATCAAAGTTGCCAATATAAATTTGAAATGGCATGTTGAGATGCATTCTATCAATTCATAATTCTAATAAATACACATTGGACCTAACAATCAATCTCAGTACAATTCAACGGCGTAACGACATGATTTCTCGATACCGATCAACTCAAAAACATCATAATCAACATCACAGCTCATAATCATCACAATACCAAGCTAAAATACTATGATTCAACACCCTCTATTTTCGGCCAACATACAGGAATTTCATGCAAATTTCGTATAACATCTGATAATCGATCCGTTTGCGAATATGTGATGTATATAATCTCATGCACACATTAAAAAGTTCAAATCTTATTTCTTTCCATTCATAACTTGTAACACACACTAAAACTTAATAGAACTTACGTCTATACGAAGCTTGTGACAAGAGGATCGATAATCTGAACTCGGATTACAATACGCATAAGTAGATTTAACACAACCACCACTCAAAGCTATAAAGATGTTAAGGGAATTCTAGTTGCTTTGCTCTCGGTTCTCAGCTCAGGAATTGAAGAAAGAATGACTCATGTTCGAAATATATATATACCCTGCCATGTGTCAACTTAAGATGCAAAGGTGGATTTCTCGCATGCAGCACCACGGGTGCGCTCCTTCCGGACCGCGGGTGCGCTTAGCTCTCGGCAGCCCTTCCAAAAATGCATAAACGTCGACCGCGGGTGCGGTCTTGTTTTCACCGCGGGTGCGGTGACCCTACTGTAGCTGCACCGCGGGGGCGTTCCTTCTGGCACCGCGGGTGCGGTGTGGCTTCTGTAAAAATACCCCAACTCTCTGTCCATCAACCGCGAGTGCGGTAGCTTCCTAGCGCGGGTGCGCTCATGCTACTGTAATTCTTCCACATTTCATGCACCAAAACCGCGGGTGCGGTCCAACCATGAGTGCAGGTGCGGTCTTTCTTGCATTCAAAACTCTAATTTTTCATGCCTTTTCCATATCTTTCCTATTCTCATCTCATTTAGTGCTTCTGATTACATATCATGCATACTCATATCTTCGATTATCACATCAATGAAGACTAATAAATCTAGTGCTTCTCATTACATGTCATGCATTCTCATATCTTCGAATATCACATCAATGAATACTAACAATCTCAAGCCTTACAGTGCTACTCGAAAATTCCAAAAATAAAAAATAAAAATAAAAACAACTTCACCAAAATTTTGACAAACTGATGAAGAACGATAGAACAAAAACAAATATGGGAACGAACGAAGAAATAACACAGATCTAAAAATTAAAGAACGAGATAAACTTACTTGAATTCACTGAGCCAAAGCTCAGATACCAAATGATATGAATCATCGTACGAAGAAAATCAAACACGATTAAAGATGAATCGCCCCCTCAATTTAATAATGAACAAGGATCGTTGTTACGATGTCCCGATCTTTTGATTCAAGAAATTACGTGATTTTCACCACTAATATAACGTTCCATACTTTAACTATATTAAAATTTGCGAAAAAATAAAAAATTTCTTAAATACAAAATAAACTTTCAAATTTACATTAAAATAACTTGTTCATCTAAAAACATTTGCAACAAAAACAACCAAAACCAAGTTTATCAAAAGTAATACTCGTTTAAACATCATAAACCACTTCATGAAAATCAGAGTATTTGAAACAACATGCATAAAATATTCATAAAAACATGGGCAGTCCTCGGGTTTAGCCTCCTGCGCAGTCCAAGCCAGCTCATTGGTCCCCACCCCTCGTCTCCTCAAAGTTATCATCACCTGCATCGATCAAATCTAGCGAGTCTACAAACTTAACATGTATATACTGGAGATAGCAAGTAGTACATAATAAATCCACATGCATCTTTAAAGTAGGGCTTACATACTTGAAACTTGAACGTAATAGCATAAACATACTCGAAACTTGAACGTAATAGCATAAACGTAGATGTTTCATCATCATAAAACTTTTCTTAAACACACTTCCATCATACATACTTGAGCATACATAACAACATTTTGCGTAGAGATATGTTTCAAAGCAAGTGACTCATACATAAATGCACCTGATCAGACTAAACCACAGTACTAGGCTAACAGGGAAAATATACTGCCACATACATGAGATCCCCGGTCATGATTTACCGGGTGGATTGGTCCCTAGTCATGCTTTACCGCTTTTCATCCTGATCTAAACCTGGTCATGCTTTACTTGGGTCGAGAGGTCTTCGGCCACGTTCACCGAATTCCAAACCCATTCATAATTTGATCACAAGACATTTAGCATACCTCAAAAGCTTATAATATTTTCTTTTGCACGTTGAACATAATTACGTGGCGTTGAGGAATTCGTTGGATCTCGCTTGGGGCACTGCTGCATATACTAACATGAGTTCGAATACCTATCTTTCATAACATAAACCTATATTCATGACAAATTTCCTTATGACGTTCTAAATTTCTCGGGAGTTGGCCTCGGTTAATCACCGTACTAAATCATTACATCAAACCCCAAAGCAATCCAAAAAAAAAGATATTTTTTGAGGACACGAACCCCGGTGTTGGTAATTCGCATTTTGAAGGAAAAAGGGCACGGACTCCCTGTAGGGGTCCGATTTTGGTTCCGTGTAGGTGGTGCAATTTTGAACAAACGGAATTCCCTACACTTGTGACTTAATCCTACTCCCTCGATCATAAGGACCATGAATCAACACCTCAAAACTCATCATAGGATGCTATGAAACTTATTCAAACTCAAAAAAATGCCCCAAAACAATTACGCATCACAAACAATGCAACCCAATTCGTGAACTCAACATTTGACAGCAAAACGCATCCTACGAATTCTAATGCAAAAAAGTGTCTATCGATGTGATCTGACACACCAAAAACCATCCCAAAATCATGCTCAACATATTTAAATGCAGCAGCGATCACCCGTCGATCCCCAACAAAGCCTGCAATAATAAAACTTCATGAACACATCAAGAATGCATTTTCAGAAAGTCGCAGTTTGAGCAATCCCACAAAAACGTTCATAACTCACTCATTTCTTATCCAAATATTTCGAATTTACTGTCTAATTGAAGGTATCAAAAAGTTCTACATTTTATATGTTGAAAGCTTTTCCAGAAAATCGACAAAAAAGTTGCAGTATTTAAAATTACAGCAGATTTCGAGTTTTAATATCTAAAATCGTTTCAAAATCGATCCAACCAATTTTTTCTAACCTTTGTACAACATACAAGAATTTTTACACATAATAAACATAAAAACAAATACTATAACGAGATCGATGCATAAACGAAAGATTATACTTGACTTTTGATATTTAACGTTGCCGAAACAACGACACCGAAGCGGGGAAGATGCGTGGGTTGATCCGGAACGATTAATGGCTCGATTTCTTTGAAGAAAAGAGACAAAACTTGCTGGAAAATACAGAGGAGAGGGGCAGCTACTGAGAGAACTCTAGGAACCCTAGGTTCTCTTGTTGGAAAAAAAATATGGAATGAAATGAAATGTGTATGTGTGTGTGTGCTTGGTGTGTGTGAGTTTTTTAATAATTAGGGGATTAATTGTGCTTATTTAATAAATATCAAACAATTAAAAATGCTTACCCTATTTTAACATAATAAAATCCATTATTTTAAAATGAAATGCACACTTGCTAAACTTTAAAAGTTTTAAAATTCTAAAATCACTAATTAAATAAATTAGGCTTTAAAATTATAAAAACATAATAAATCATTTAAAAAGCCCCAATCCTAACCAAAAATAATATACCACATTTTAAAATTGCCAAAAATCGTCGCCGGTCTCTTGTCCTCGATCCCGAATCGAATAATCGCGTGAAACATAAAACTCAAGAAAATATTTTAACGCGAATCACATAAACATAAATAATTTAAAATAATGCAATTTCATAAATCATGCATGGCTAAACTCATTTTAAAATTAAATAAATGATTTAACAATATAATTAAATGCATGAGTTTTACGTGTACTCAATTTGGGATCTACACCTAAACTACGCGGTTTAGTAACAAAGAATCACAATGAAACAACCGAAACTCAATCGAACCATCAAAGAACCCGCCTTTGATAATCCACGTGAGGAACGATCGACAAACGCCACAAAGTAAAACATTGATAAGTTTGATTTGATTACAAAGCAAGAGCTTTGAAAAAGTTTGAGAGAAAAACTCAAAATTTTGATAAATTATCAATAATAATCTCAATTTTGTTCCCCAAAATCGTGAAAATATGTTTAGATAATAAATAAGATATCAAATCTAGTTGCCAAAATAATTACAATTCTAAACTAGGAAAATATTTGCGTCGCGCGCATATGCATGCCCTATACCCGCGCATATGCGCGGAAGTTACTGTCTTCGGATTTGTGCAGCGCGCATATGAGCGCCCTATACCCGCGCATATGCGCGAAAGTCTCTGCTAGTGTAAGGCTTGAGATTTATTAGTCTTCATTGATGTGATATTCGAAGATATGAGTATGCATGACATTTAATGAGAAGCACTAAATGAGATGATGAAGTGTTGCATGAAGAAGAGACCGCACCCGCGGTAAGAAAAGGACCGCACCCGCGGTTGTAGTTCATGAAATGTGGAAGAATTACAGTCGGGTCACCGCACGCGCGGTCCAAGAAAGAGTGCACCCGCGGTTGAGGGACAGAAAGTTTAATAGATTTACAGTAGCCACACCGCACCCGCGGTGCCAGAGGGAACGCACCCGCGGTGCAGCCACAGTAGGGTCACCGCACTCGCGGTATAAACAAGAGCGCACCCGTGGTCGTTGGTTCTGAATTTTGGATAGGGCTGCCGAAGTTCGAGCGCACCCGCGGTCATGCGTGTTTCTTGAAAAATAATACATGTGTCCTTGCCATGCAAATATATGATATGTGTCTTTGATTCCTTCCCTTGCAGAAGCTGAGAACCGAAAAGATTCAGAGAGAAAGCTCCACCTTAAGTGTATTCTTAAGCTTGTGATTTTGAAAGATTCACACATCCAAACTTTAATCCGATTTCGGTTTTGAGCTCCTCTCTTCAAGGGCTATCAAAGGATGTAAGTTTGGTTATGTTTCAGAATGTTTTGAAGTTTACATGTTGGGGAAATTCAGTTGTGCTTATAATCATATGGTCTTGAGATTATGGACGTCGTAGAAACGTAAAAAGATAGAGAAAATGATGGCATATGATATTGTTACTATTTCAGTATGTATATGTGTATGTGATTATGCAGATTTTGAGAATATGGTGGAGTATGTTGTTGAAGATGCTATGGATTATTGATTATTGTTGTATTGATATGACCGTTATCAAGAAACTACGTCATTATGCCGTCGAAATGACTTGAAATGAAATATTGATTACTATGTGTATTGTTGTGTACTAGAGATTGACAAAATGCACATTTACTATGCCATTTCAGATTTGTATTGGCAACTTTGACATTGAGATTTCGACTACGATAAAGACTACAACAAGAAAGGTATAATTCATGTGAATTCGGGATGTATGGCTCGAATCAGACTGGATTGGAGTTTCCCAAAATCACATACTAGATTGTTGTTTATATTTGATTACGATTATACATTGTTTATAGATTTATATTCAAGCATTGAGATAGGAGTCATTGGCAGACTTGACAAACTAGACGTTCAGTGGTATCGACGCATAGGAGCAGACTTACTCCGATTGTAGACATTCGATACAGATAGGGCCAAAGTCTAGGAATAATACGTACCGTTACCCCGATTGGGAGGGTAGGTGACAGACAGTGATGTCTTATTCACACCGGGATCCCTAGAGTTAGAGTTGAGTCGAGTCAAGATATGATTTGATTTGAATCGCATGCTTATATAGATTGGTTTCATAGATTATGGAGCCTATTGTTATTGCTTTCATGCATGATTTATGATTATGTATCAGCATGGATACATGTTTTGTAATGCCCAAGAATTTGATTAATGTAATCTGAAATGATTAACGTAATCTGAGCTGATTTATTGATAAGGAACGGATATGAGTATAGTTGGACCACTCCGAGACCAAATTGGGTAACACATATGAGTTATGTGATTTTCGGGCAGAACATGTGGCGCCCGAGCGGTAGAAAGAGACCGCCCGAGCGCCAATGTTCAACAAAGAAGAGTCTCGGGCAGAAGAGGTGGCGCCCGAGCGGTAGAATAGTACCGCTCGAGCGCCAATGGAGGAGCATCCGGACAGAGTACCTCGCGCCCGGGCGGCAGATTGTCACCGCCCGAGCGCCGAGCTCGTGCCCGAGCGGTACTTTCTTACCGCTCGAGCGCGAGGCGTGTCGCGTGAAGGAAGTGCCACTCGGCGTTTTGCATGTACGTTAGTATATATATATATAAACATGCACGAATTCTCTCAGAATGAAAAGAGAGAAATTCAGAGAAAGGGCCGAGGAAGGGATTGCACAATCCTTACGCCTTTTGCGAGAAATCCGTCCGTATGATTTTGAATTCGAGTACGACACCGTGTTCCTAGCAACGATAGCTATTACAGGACGTAAGTTTTGTTACGTTTTGTTAAGATTTGAAATTATGGTATTGTCAGAATCTGATATGATTCATATATGATGTTCTTGGCATATTAGACATCGTATAATCGGAACTGGACTGAAGAATAAATACCATATGGAATTGTTATGAATTTTGGAGTTGATTTGATATTAGAATTGAGTTGTTCTTGATTATGAGATGTTGGGATTGATATCTGACTGATATGGTAGGGCTGGATATATTGAAATTATGACGTTATGATATTGAAACAGAATTTGATTAAATTCTGATTATACCCAGTATTGATTGAGTGGTGTATTGATACCGTACCCTCGATATTGTTGTTGTCAGATTGAGTATTGACAGGCTTGGGGTTCGAGACTTCGACAGCGTCAGAGTATCAGAGTGAAAGGTATAAATTAATGTTGAGTTGGGATTGCACAACTCGAGTGAGGTTTGACTCGAGTTTCCCTAAATCACATACTCTTATTTATTGCATTGATATTTGCAATTGATGAGACTTATGATTGTAGTCTATTGATTTATAGCTACTGTATGATAAGATTGATATTTGTAGTCTATTGATTTATAGCTACTGCATGTAATGACTGCTGATTCGCTAGTCATTGACTGAATTGCTTAGATACTGAATGCATGTATTGATTTCTGAGTCGTTGAGTCATAGGCTGATTCGCCTAGTCACCAGCTGATTCGTCTGGTTATTGACTGATTCGTCTAAACTTAAGCTGATTCGCTTAATTACAGGCTGATTCGTCTGGTTATTGGCTGATTCGCCTAATTCTTGACTGATTCGTCAATTCTGCGGCTGATTCGCCCAGACACTGAATATATGAATTATATCGATGCCGTTTATGGATTGATTCATTCCTAACGACTGAGATTCGGTATATTTATCATTATTCAGACATCGGGATCCCTAGGTTAGAGTTTGAGTCGAGTCTGAGACGACGCGTTGTTTGAGTCGAGTCTGAGTCTGAGTATGATTCATTGATTGATATTGAATTATGTGTCTGATTTGATACATGTTATGAATATTTGTTATTATGCTTTTATATATGTTTTTATATGATTGCATGTATACATTGTTTATACTGGGATTTATTCTCACCGGAGTTATCCGGCTGTTGTCTTGTTTTGTATGTGTGCATGACAACAGGTGGGGCTGGATCAGGGTCAAGAAGAGGATGAGAGAAGATTAGATAGCGTGGAGATCCGGGCTTCGAAGCAACATAGGATTCAGCACTGATATGTAGTTGAACCTAGTTGGACTCGTGTAGATAATACAAGATTTGTATGTTCATGTTTAATATGTAATTTGAGTAAATTACATTCGTTTCCGCTTTATATTTTAAAAAAAAATTTAGACCCTGTTTTACAATTGATTAATTAGTCCCAATGATGATTAAGAAGATGATTAGCATCCGGGTCCCCACAACAGGTGGTATCAGAGCGATAGATCCTTTAGATTGAGATAGAAGAGGCTAGTGAGCGGGGTAGATTGAGTTTTCTTTCCTTGCTTGTGATTGCTAGCATGTCTTACTGCTTTATATAACACATGTTACTTGATTTATCTGATTTGATTTTGTAATATGTATTATTGGGAACGAATCTGAATTGATTCTCGATCAGCAGTAAGATGATCGGAGGAGAGACTGAATTGAAACAGGTTTGTTGGATTGGATTACTAATCCTTTTGAGTTTCAGATATGACTCTTAGAAGAATACCAGAACAGGGTAGTACATCGAATCCTCCAATGGATGTAACACCGACTCCAATGGAAACCTTGCTGAAGAGGTTTCAGTCATTCAAACCACCCACTCTGAAAGGTACTGAGACATCAGTCGAGTGTGAGAGTTGGTTAGGTAGCATTGAGTTGCTGTTTGATTCACTGGAGTACAGTGATGAGCGCCGGATTAAATTGATTGGGCACCAGTTGCTTGATGTTGCACAAAGCTGGTGGGTTACAATGAAGAGGGCCTTGGAGCAGCGAGGTACGATTATTACTTGGGATGTATTTAAAACTGAGTTTTATCAGAGGTTTTTCCCAATATCGTACAGAAAAGACAAGGGAGCGAAATTTGCAAATTTGAGACAGGGTCAGCTGAACATTGAAGAATATGTGACCAAGTTCTCTACCTTGTTGAAGTTTGCTCCTCATGTGTCTGAAAATGACGAAGCCGTTGCCGATCAGTTCATCAATGGTTTGAATCCCGATATATTTACATTGGTGAACACAGGGCGACCCAATAACTTTGCTGATGCCATGAATAGAGCAAAGGGAGCTGAGGCGGGCCTGATAGGGCAGAGAGGAGCTGAATTTGTTCCTCCAGTGGTTAGACCACCGCAACCACTTCCCCGAATTGAGAGTGGCAGTAGCAGTGGTGGAAGAAAAGAGTTTCTGAAAGCTAGAGGAAAGCAGTTTAAGAAGTCTGGTGGCAGTTCTTCTAGCTCTAGTGGTTCTCAGCAGAGTTATACCGGCGTTTACTGCGGAAATTGTGGAGGGAGACATTCCACTGAGCAATGCCAAGGAGTACTTGGTAGTTGCCACTTCTGCAAGCAACAGGGACATTTTGCCATAGTATGTCCACAGAGGGGTTCCCAAAGATCCCATGGAGCTGAACCATCTGGACCAGTGGCACAGTGGAGTAGACGATCAGCTGCCGTTCCTTCATTTCAGCCAGCACCATCTCAGTCACAGCAGAGGCCAGGAGGAAGCCAGACAGTTGGCCAGCCTCCTAGACAGCAGGCCAGAGTATTTTCTTTGACCGAGGAGCAGGCTCAGGAAGCACCAGATGATGATATTGCAGGTAACTGATTTGCTTGATTATCCTGCATATGTATTGAGTGATGCCGGTGCTTCACATTCTCTTATTTCTGAAAGATTTGCATTGATGCATGCATTATCTGTTGAGTCCCTATTTACTGTAGTATTTGTTCTTTTCTTTTGGAAAAAGATCTTGTATCAGTGATTTCTGTTAGATCTGTATACTACAGTAGGATAAGAATGAGATCGAGTAGATTGTGTGGTAGCTTGTATTGTACTAGTGTTCTATGATTTTGGAACTGCATTACTGATATGGATATGCTGACCAAGTACAGAGCTACCATAGATTAATTCCAGAGGATGGTGAGAATCGAACCTGAGATGGCCAAGAGATAAATATTGTACGATAAGAATTCTAGACTGAGAATTTCTTTGATATTCGTACTAGCTATGACTCGATTATTACAGAAAGGAGCAGAATGACTCCTTATGTATTCAGTTGATTTTACTGAAGTATTGGCTGATTTACCAGTGATAAGAAAGTTAGTAATGTTTCCCCAGATAAGACTTCAGATCTGATTCCAATCAGAGAGATTGATTTTAGCCTTGAGTTGATATTAGAAACTGTTAAAATGGTAAATCCTAATTGAGACAGAGTGGGTTCAGAGATTTTTATATCTGAAGATGATATATGTGTTGATTTTAACAGAGTTAAACCGTGATTAGTCAACTGAGGTTGACATCAGTGTCGGACAGTTGCGGTTTATGAATTTTGCATGTTGTGAATCTGATTGAATATTGATGTAATTCTGAACACGTGGTTGAGACGGATTGTAGACAATGAAGATTATATTGTACCGTCTGAACCAGAGCTGATTTTGAAACGTTCAAAAGCTGATTAGAATGTTTAGAACTCAATATCGATAGTCAGAACAGAATGTCGATCAGAGTAACAGATATGTGATTTTGTATTTGGTATGAGATTGACTATTCTGTGATGTCAGATGTGTCAGAATTGTACAGCAAAGCTTGATATTGATAGTCAGAGCCGAATACCAGGTAGGTATTTCCTCTTTAATTTATGTTATTAACTGAATTGGGTATATCAAATAGTTCGAATCAGAAAGAACAGATATTGTCAGAAGCTTACAGTCATGGATTCTGTGTTCAGTCTGATGATTGAGATTGTATTGTATTCAAACAGATAGTGGTGATATAGACAGATGAGATCAGTTATAACAGAATTGTATTGAAATGTTGGCAGAAATTGTACTGATATGTCTAAATCGCTAACAGAAAAGATAGAAAGATAGAACTCAGAAGATTTATTACAGAATTGTGAAGTTCTAAATAGAAATGGGAGTACATTTCTATAGCCTTTGTAATGAAATTACCGTCATTTTTACAGATTGTAAGATGATATGATTAAGATTGACAGATTGTTCAATCTATAGCTATCGGTTTGTACCAGATAATGTACAAACATGACCAAATGACACAGATTGATGTCAGAAAAGTGGTCAGAAAGATCAGAATGTCACCATAAAATGTATCAGATTGTGATTTTTTTGATTGATTGTGTACTCATGATAGAGTATACCATGAGCTCTCTCTTAGATTGTTTTATAAAGTGACGGATAATCAGAGCGAATTATCCGGATACTGGAGAATATCCCGGAACTGTAGTGCTAGATTTTAGCACTAGTTGATATGATTCACTGCCATTTTGTGAATTGTCGTACAACAACAGATCTCAGACGAATATTGAAATCGCTTCTTCGAAGCGTTGTACGGAAAGATATATGAATCCTCTCTTTATCGAGATGATATCTCTGAGATTCCTGAGATTGGACCGGACATGATCAGAGATATGACTGAAAAGATGAAGCTAATTCAGAAGAAAATGAAAACAACTCAGAATAGATAGACTGAATATGCCAACGTCGGACGATGACTGTTGGTAACTGAGATCGAAGATCGAATATATCTTTGATTGAAATAAACAGACTTAATAACAGCTGATGGTGTTGAGCTGTTACGAACTGTTAGTTGGGTCTATACAGATGTTGTATAACCAGTATTGCGAAATTGACTTTATTAGAGCTATTTGTGGAAATAGAATTTGATATGAGATTGAAATATCACAATAGATTCCTTGAGATGAGTTTTTGATTTAAACTCTATATACATTTCTTCTGATATATCTGAATTGATTACTTACGAGTTCGAGGACGAACTCAGATCTAAGAAGGGGAGAAATGTAATGCCCAAGAATTTGATTAATGTAATCTGAAATGATTAACGTAATCTGAGCTGATTTATTGATAAGGAACGGATATGAGTATAGTTGGACCACTCCGAGACCAAATTGGGTAACACATATGAGTTATGTGATTTTCGGGCAGAACATGTGGCGCCTGAGCGGTAGAAAGAGACCGCCCGAGCGCCAATGTTCAACAAAGAAGAGTCTCGGGCAGAAGAGGTGGCGCCCGCGCGGTAGAATAGTACCGCTCGAGTGCCAATGGAGGAGCATCCGGACAGAGAACCTCGCGCCCGGGCGGCAGATTGTCACCGCCCGAGCGCCGAGCTCGCGCCCGAGCGGTACTTTCTTACCGCTCGAGCGCGAGGCGTGTCGCGTGAAGGAAGTGCCACTCGGCGTTTTGCATGTACGTTAGTATATATATTATATATATATATATATATATACATGCACGAATTCTCTCAGAATGAAAAGAGAGAAATTCAGAGAAAGGGCCGAGGAAGGGATTGCACAATCCTTACGCCTTTTGCGAGAAATCCGTCCGTCTGATTTTGAATTCGAGTACGACACCGTGTTCCTAGCAACGATAGCTATTACAGGACGTAAGTTTTGTTACGTTTTGTTAAGATTTGAAATTATGGTATTGTCAGAATCTGATATGATTCATATATGATGTTCTTGGCATATTAGACATCGTATAATCGGAACTGGACTGAAGAATAAATACCATATGGAATTGTTATGAATTTTGGAGTTGATTTGATATCAGAATTGAGTTGTTCTTGATTATGAGATGTTGGGGTTGATATCTGACTGATATGGTAGGGCTGGATATATTGAAATTATGACGTTATGATATTGAAACATAATTTGATTAAATTCTGATTATACCCAGTATTGATTGAGTGGTGTATTGATACCGTACCCTCGATATTGTTGTTGTCAGATTGAGTATTGACAGGCTTGGGGTTCGAGACTTCGACAGCGTCAAAGTATCAGAGTGAAAGGTATAAATTAATGTTGAGTTGGGATTGCACAACTCGAGTGAGGTTTGACTCGAGTTTCCCTAAATCACATACTTTTATTTATTGCATTGATATTTGCAATTGATGAGACTTATGATTGTAGTCTATTGATTTATAGCTACTGTATGATAAGATTGATATTTGTAATCTATTGATTTATAGCTACTTCATGTAATGACTGCTGATTCGCTAGTCATTGACTGAATTGCTTAGATACTGAATGCATGTATTGATTTCTGAGTCGTTGAGTCATAGGCTGATTCGCCTAGTCACCGGCTGATTCGTCTGGTTATTGACTGATTCGTCTAAACTTAAGCTGATTCGCTTAATTACAGGCTGATTCGTCTGGTTATTGGCTGATTCGCCTAATTCTTGACTGATTCGTCAATTCTGCGGCTGATTCGCCCAGACACTGAATATATGAATTATATCGATGCCGTTTAGGGATTGATTCATTCCTAGCGACTGAGATTCGGTATATTTATCATTATTCAGACATCCGGATCCCTAGGTTAGAGTTTGAGTCGAGTCTGAGACGACGCGTTGTTTGAGTCGAGTCTGAGTCTGAGTATGATTCATTGATTGATATTGAATTATGTGTCTGATTTGATACATGTTATGAATATTTGTTATTATGCTTTTATATATGTTTTTATATGATTGCATGTATACATTGTTTATACTGGGATTTATTCTCACCGGAGTTATCCGGCTGTTGTCTTGTTTTGTATGTGTGCATGACAACAGGTGGGGCTGGATCAGGGTCAAGAAGAGGATGAGAGAAGATTAGATAGCGTGGAGATCCGGGCTTCGAAGCAACATAGGATTCAGCACTGATATGTAGTTGAACCTAGTTGGACTCGTGTAGATAATACAAGATTTGTATGTTCATGTTTAATATGTAATTTGAGTAAATTACATTACGTTTCCGCTTTGTATTTTAAAAAAAATATTTAGACCCTGTTTTACAATTGATTAATTAGTCCCAATGATGATTAAGAAGATGATTAGCATCCGGGTTCCCACATGTTTTATACTGGGATTCGTTCTCACCGGAGTTTCCGGCATTTGTTGTGTGCATGGCAACAGGTGGGACAGAATCTGGGTCTCGACGAGGATGAGAGATGATAGAGTGGTGATTACGGGCGTAGAAGAAGATTACTAGTGGTTCTTACTAGACTTGTACTACTTGTGATTTGTAGTTGGTATTGAACTCTAGTTTGTATGGATGTACTAGAACAAAACATGTACTTATGTTTGTTGTAATTAAATAAAGAAAGATCTTATGCTTAGTTTATTTACATTTGATTTAATGTTAAAAGCAAAATAAAATAAAAAAATTGACCCACATTTTATAATAAAGATCCAATTAATCCCAAAAGAATTGAGTTAGAGCCCGGGTTCCCACAACAGGTGGTATCAGAGCAGTAGGTTCTGTAGACAGAGATAGAATAGAATGAGCAAGGTAGATCGAGTCATCTTCCTTGCTTTTGTGGTGCTAGCACGATTTATTTCTTTCCTTATTATATGTTGTATTGTATCTGAGTTGATTGCAGCATGTATTTGTAAAGACTGAATCAGAACCAATTCTGGATCAGAGGTATATGATCAGAGGAGGGCTGAGACAGCTTGTATAGACCGTGTACTAATCTTAATCAGATATGCCGCCTAGAAGAATACCACCACCAGCTGCAGGTCAAGTGCCAGAATAGGGTAGTACGTCAGGTACTCAGATGGATGTGACCGCTACACCTATGGAGACGTTATTGAAGAGGTTTCAGTCATTCCATCCCCCGACTTTGAAGGGCACGGAGACTTTAGTGGATTGTGAGAGCTGGCTAGAAGATATATAGATGTTGTTTGAAACTCTTGCTTATACAGATGAACGATGAGTGAAACTTATTGGGCATCAATTACAAGAAGTGGCGAAGAGTTGGTGGCTTAGAACGAAACGAGCATTGGAGCATAGAGTTATCGATATTACTTGGAAGGTATTCAAAGATGAATTTTATCAGCGTTGCTTTCGAGTCTCCTATCGAAAAGACAAAGGGGAAGAATTTGCAAATCTACGACAAGGGCAGTGGAACATAGAAGAGTATGTTGCCAAGTTTTATTCCTTGCTCCGATTTGCGCCACACGTGGTAGGAAATGATGAAGCGGTCGCTGATAAATTCATCAATGGTTTGAACCCGGATATTTTTACTTTAGTTAACACGGGGCGACCCAACACCTTTTCTGATGCACTGAATAGAGCAAAAGAGCCGAGGCTGGCTTGATTAGGGAGGGAGAAGCTTCTTATAGTGTTCAGAGTCAGAGACTAGCCACAGCCCGCCGCCAAGTTTCCACCACCTCCTCCTCGATTTGATAGTGGAAGTAGTAGTAGTGGCAAGAAAGATTTTCTGAAAGCCAAGGATAAACAGTTCAAGAGATCAGAGAGCAGTTCGTCGAGCTCCAGTGGGTCACGACAGAGAGGTCCTGGCCAGAATACCGAGTATACAGGTGTGTACTGTAGGTCTTATGGAGGGAGGCATGCCACTGAGCAGTGTCAGGGAGTCATGGGCCGATGCAATATTTGTAGACAGCAGGGACACTTTACCAGAGTCTGTCCACAGAGAGGTGCACAGCAAGCTCAGAGTATTGGGGCATCTGGTTCAATATCTCAGCCAGAGCGGCAAGCATCATCTGTTCATTCCTTTCAGCCGACACCTGCACCGTCCCAGTCCCGAGCCAGAGGTAGCCAGACAATGAGCCAACCTCCCAGACAGTAGGCTCGAGTGTTCGCACTAACAGAGGAGCAGGCCCAGGATGCGCCAGATGATGTGATTGCAGGTAACTGTTTTCTTTGCGGTTATCCTGCATATGTGTTGATAGACACATGTGCATCCCATACATTCATTTCTGAGCATTTTGCATTGAAACATGCATTGCCTGTCGAGTCATTGTCTACTGTAGTGTCTATTTTTTCTCCGTTGGGAAGTGGTTTGATATCTGTGACTTCAGTTAGACATTGTATACTACAGTTTGAGGGGCATGAGATTGATTTAGACTGTGTTGTACTTGGCTTATCTGATTTTGATTGTATTGTCGGGATCGACATGTTAACTAAGTACAGAGCTACCGTAGATTGTTTTCACAAGATTGTCAGATTCAGACCTGAAATGACAAAAGAATGGAAATTCTACGATAAGGGTTCCAGATCTCGGATTCCCTTAGTATCTGCTTTGACTATAAGTAGATTGTTGCAGAAAGGAGCAGAGGGGTTCCTTGTCTAATCTGTAGATCTACAGAAATCGAGCCCGACATTGGCAGATTTGCCAGTAGTACGGGAGTTTGCAGATGTATTTCCAGATGAGATCCCCGGGTTACCCCCAGCCCGAGAGATAGATTTCAGCATAGATCTTGTGCCAGGTACCGTTCCTATATCTCATGCTCCGTATAGGATGGCGCCGATAGAATTGAAAGCACAGTTAGAAGATCTTCTGGCCAAGGGATATATCAGACCTAGTGTATCTCCTTGGGGCGCACCAGTGTTATTTGTGTGAAAGAAAGACGGTTCGATGAGATTGTGTATCGACTACCGGCAACTGAACAAGGCAACGATAAAGAACAAATATCCTTTGCCTCGTATAGACGATTTATTTGATCAGTTGCAGGGATCTTCTATTTATTCCAAGATTGATTTGCGATCTGAGAGTTAGAGATATTGATATAAAAAAGACATCATTTCGAACCAGGTATGGAGATTACGAATTTATTGTCATGCCTTTTGGTTTAACAAATGCTCCAGCGGTATTTATGAGTTTGATGAACCGTATCTTTCAGAGATATTTGGATGAGTTTGTGATTGTTTTTATTGATTATATCTTGGTGTATTCTAAGAATCTGAGTAAACATGCCGATCATTTGAGAATTGTGTTACAAACGTTAAGAAATGAAAGATTATTTGCTAAACTGTCAAAGTGTGAGTTTTGGCTTAGACAGGTTGTCTTCTTGGGTCATATAATATCTGGAGATAGTATTTCTGTGGATCCGAGTAAAGTTGAAGCTGTGATCAGTTGGCCGAGACCGACTTCTGTGCCAGAGATACGCAGTTTTATGGGTCTGACGGGGTACTATCGACGATTCATTAAAGATTTTTCCAGCATTGCGAAGCCAATTACCCAGTTGACACAGAAGAATGCACCGTTTGTGTGGTCTGAGGATTGTGAGTCTAGCTTTCTAGAGTTGAAGAAGAGGCTAACCAGTGCTCCAGTATTGACGATACCTTCAGGTACTGGTGATTTTACTGTATATTGTGATGCATCTCACAGAGGGCTAGGATGTGTTCTTATGCAGCGAGGACATGTGATAGCATACGCCTGGAGACAGTTGAAGACTCACGAGACACGGTACACAATTCATGATCCTGAATTGGCGGCTATTGTTTTTGCATTGAAGATCTGGCGTCACTATCTTTATGGAGAGAAATTTGAGATCTACTCTGATCACAAGAGCCTGAAGTATCTGTTTTCTCAGTCAAAATTGAATATGAGGCAGCGTAGATGGCTCGATTTGTTGAAATATTTTGATTGCGAGATCAAATACTATCCAGGGAAGTCAAATGCAGCAGCGGATGCCTTGAGTCGAAAGGTATGATGCCCTATCCTTATCGACGATAGGTGTTTCGAATTTAGTTGAAGATTGTTGTTTGTCTGGATTGACATTTTATACAGATAGTAGACCTCTACGACTTGCTTCGATTCAAGTTGAGCCACATTTGATTATGATAATCAAGGAAGCCTAAAGAACTGATCAGAATGTGCAGTAGTTGATTGATATGGTCAGGTCAGGACATCAGTCAGAGTATCAGGTACATGATTATGTTCTGTATGTGAATAACCGTATTGTAGTGCCAGATGTTCCAGAATTGAAACAACAGATTATGTCAGAAGCGCACTGTAGTCGGTTTAGTATTCATCCTGGTGGCAGAAAGATGTACAATGACTAGAAGACATAGTTCTGGTGGAAACAGATGAAGTCAGACATTGCCGAATTTGTGTCAAAGTGCTTGAATTTCCAACAGGTAAAGACCGAGAGAAAGAAGCCGGGAGGTTTACTTCGGAGTTTGTCTATTCCTGAATGGAAATGGGATCACATTTCCATGGATTTCGTGACGAAGTTACCTCGATCTTCCCCGGGCTGTGATGCGATTTGGGACATTATTGACATATTGACCAAATCAGTGTGTTTTATTCCATACAAAATGACATACCGACACGATCAGATGGCTGAGATTTATGTCAGAGAGGTTGTCAGATTGCATGGAGTGCCGAAGTCTCTCATATCAGATCGTGATCCACAATTCACTTCACACTTTTGTCACAGTTAACAGCAGGCTTTAGGTACGACATTGCACCTGAGTACTGCTTATCATCCTCAGACATATGGACAGTCAGAGCGGACTATCCAGACATTAGAGGACATGTTGAGAGCTGTAGTGCTAGATTTCGGCACTAGTTGGCAAGATTCACTGCCACTTTGTGAATTCTCTTACAACAACAGCTATCAGACAAGTATCGAGATGGCACCGTTTGAAGCTTTGTATGGCAAGAAGTGCAGATCTCCGTTGTACTGGAATGATATATCTGAGGTACCAGAACTTGGGCCTGATATGATTCGTGAAATGAGTGAGAAGATGAAGATCATTCAGAAGAGAATGAAGACAGCACAGGATAGGCAAGCAAAATATGCCAATATCAGACGTAGAACATTGGTATTTGAGCAGAGAGACAGAGTATTCTTTTAGATTTCTCCTTTCAGAGGCATTGTCAGATTTGGCAAGCGTGGAAAGTTGTCTCCTAGATATGTCATTCCGTATGAGATTCTTGAGAAGATTGGCGATCGAGCATATCGACTTGCTCTTCCTCCTTCTTTATCTGGGATACATGATGTTTTTCATGTATCGATGCTGCGTAGATATATGCCGATGCTTCTCATGTTATTCCGCCTGACGAAGCCGAGCTTGATCAGACTTTGAGTTATGTTGAGCAACCGATATAAATTCTTGATCGGAAAGAGAAGTAGCTCAGAACGAAGACTATTCAGCTTGTGAAAGTTTGGTGGATTCGTCATGGCATCGAGGAATAGACTTGGGAGACAGAAGCAGATATGAGACAGAGATATCCAGAGTTATTTACATGATGTGAGTATTTCTTTAGTTTTGATTATATTGCTTTTCATATATGATTTGATAGAGTTGATTGCGATTTCAAGGACGATATCATTTCTTAGAGGGGGAGAAATGTAAGGCTTGAGATTTATTAGTCTTCATTGATGTGATATTCGAAGATATGATTATGCATGACATTTAGTGAGAAGCACTAAATGAGATGATGAAGTGTTGCATGAAGAAGAGACCGCACCCGCGGTAAGAAAAGGACCGCACCCGCGGTTGTAGTTCATGAAATGTGGAAGAATTACAGTAGGGTCACCGCACCCGCGGTCCAAGAAAGAGTGCACCCACGGTTGAGGGACAGAAAGTTGAACAGATTTACAGTAGCCACACCGCACCCGCGGTGCCATAGGGAATGCACCCGTGGTGCAGCCACAGTAGGGTCACCGCACCCGCGGTATAAACAAAAGCGCACCCGCGGTCGTTGGTTCTGAATTTTGGATAGGGTTGCCGAAGCTCGAGCGCACCCGCGGTTTGGAAGCTCGCGCACCCGCAGTCATGCGTGTTTCTTGAAAAATAAGACATGTGTCCTTGCCATGCAAATATATGATATGTGTCTTCGATTCCTTCCCTTGCAGAAGCTGAGAACCGAAAAGATTCAGGGATAAAGCTCCTCTTTAAGTGTATTCTTAAGCTTGTGATTTTGAAAGATTCACACATCCAAACTTTAATCCGATTTCGGTTTTGAGCTCCTCTCATCAAGGGCTATCAAAAGATGTAAGTTTTGTTATGTTTCAGCATGTTTTGAAGTTTACATGTTGGGGAAATTCAGTTGTGCTTATAATCATATGGTCTTGAGATTATGGACGTCGTAGAAACGTAAACAGATTGAGAAAATGATGGCATATGATATTGTTACGATTTCAGTATGTATATGTGTATGAGATTATGCAGATTTTGAGAATATGGTGGAGTATGTTGTTGAAGATGCTATGGATTATTGATTATTGTTGTATTGATATGACCGTTATCAAGAAACTACGTCATTATGCCGTCGAAATGACTTGAAATGAAATATTGATTACTATGTGTATTTTTGTGTACTAGAGATTGACAAAATGCACATTTACTATGCCATTTCAGATTTGTATTGGAAACTTTGACATTGAGATTTCGACTACGATAAAGACTACGACAAGAAAGGTATAATTCATGTGAATTCGGGATGTATGACTCGAATCAGACTGGGATTGGAGTTTCCAAAATCACATACTAGATTGTTGTATATGTTTGATTACGATTATGTCTTGTTTATAGATTTATATTCAAGCATTGAGATAGGAGTCATTGGCAGACTTGCCAAACTAGACGTTCGGTGGTATCGATACATAGGAGCAGACTTACTCCGATTGTAGACATTCGATACAGATAGGGCCGAAGTCTAGGAATAAGACGTACCGTTACCCCGATTAGGATGGTAGGTGACAGACAGTGACGTCTTATTCACACCTGGATCCCTAGAGTTAGAGTTGAGTCGAGTCAAGATATGATTTGATTTGAATTGAATGCTTATACATATTGGTTTTATAGATTATAGAGCCTATTGTTATTGCTTTCATGCATGATTTATGATTATGTATCAGCATGCATACATGTTTTATACTGCGATTCGTTCTCACCGGAGTTTCTGGCTGTTGTTGTGTCTGTATGTGTGCATGGAAACAGGTGGGACAGGATCAGGGTCTCGACGAGGATGAGAGATGATAGAGTGGTGATTACGGGCGTAGAAGAAGATTACTAGTGGTTCTTAATAGACTTGTACTACTTGTGATTTGTAGTTGGTATTGAACTCTAGTTTGTATGGATGTACTAGAACAAAACATATACTTGTGTTTGTTGTAATTAAATAAAGAAAGATCTTATGCTTAGTTTATTTGCATTTGATTTAATGTAAAAGCAAAAAAAATAAAATAATTGACCCACATTTTATAATAAAGATCCAATTAATCCCAAAAGAATTGAGTAAGAGCCCGGGTCCCCACAGCTAGTGTGTCTCTGAAAATCATTCGTACGTGCATATGCGCACGCATGAGGCTCTCTGTCTCGCTTTGTGTTTCTCTATGTGCTGGTGCTTGAATAATGTTCCTATGACTCCCAAACTTACTCCCCCATGTATCACGAACCCTTCGAGGCTCTCTGTCTCGCTTTATGTTTTGCTATGTGTTGGTGCTTGAATAATGTTCCTATGACTCCCAAACTTTTCCCTCATGTATCACGAACCCTTCGAGGCTTGGAACATTGCTTGCAAGCTCCTCTCAATTGCTTATGAATCTATGCAATGCTTCGTTGAATATATTCATTTGCTCCCTCATGATTGGTCCCCCTGGCAACTCTTAAGGATCCCATGCTTTCCTCAGAGCTTGGTCTTCTATGATCGCATCATCCTATCTTTCTATGGCTTCTACCCATGACTGCCCAGTACCTATAAGAAGTGCCTACCCCCTCAAACCTGACACGGGAAAGGAGAATATTACAGCCTTGAGGCGAACAGCTCCTTTCTAAGCTCAGGGAAGAAAACCTAGCCCAGCTTTCTTTCCAAGCAATTTTTAAATGAAAAATTTTCCATAGGTCCGGCTATGATGAGGCAGAGCCTACCAAAGGGGTATTTTTTAGACTGTCTTCGTTCGCTTAGAAATAATGATATGGCAAATCCCAAGAAGATTCCTTTTTTATGCAATTGTCTCACAAGGAAATGGCATGGAACTTGTTGTAGGGAAAGAAAGATCCATGGCCTCTAGGTCGTTTCATCAACCTCTTTTGCTTGCTTTTTTCCTTAAGATTAAAAGGAAAATAAAAGAGACTACTAGCTGGACTGGGAAATGCAATGCATGGAAGAACACTAGGCAGGATAGCCGACAACTCTCATTAGCTAGTATAGAGCAAAACCCTTTCTTTTCTACGCTTCGAGATTGATTATTTTATGATTTCTCAAGACGAGTGACTTTCCTCATACGACAATGATAGGGAATTTTCGAAACGCTACTCCGCAAAAATTAAGTTTACTAAGGACTCAGATTCAACAACTCAACTAAACAACTTAACTAAAGTAAAGTAAGTAACAAACGTTCGTTTCAATCCCTTAAGGCACAAGGGAATGTTTTTTTATTCTCCCTGATATACTTAACACACTCTCTCGAGAATAAAGATGTTCTCCTTGTAACCGATGTATTAAAAACCTTACCCACAACAGCAGCACCCCTAATATAATTGCAACAACTGGAAAGGCACATTTTTCTCTACTTATCCAGTAAGTACTAGAGTAGTAACACGACTGTTTGTCTGAACATCTGCACTGCCCTTCGGCTACTTGGTAGATTAGATCCGTGAACTCCGTTTCAACAAAGAAGCCTTTCGTCTACTCGAAAAAGATCAATAATAAATAAATACTACTATACTTCTGGCTTGCCGGATTAACTACCGCTCTTGTTCCGATTCTTCCTTTGTGTCCTTGGTTCCCTTACGATCGGTTCTTTACCTAATCTTCTTGCTTCTAGTTTGCTATTAAACCAATATCTCATGCTCGGTTCCATCCGGTCAAGGAAGTAATTTCACTAATCATCTCCGGATTGCGAGCAAATCTTATATACTAGCTAAGGTAGTCTTTATAGATGGACCAAAAGTAAAATCATGAAAGTTGCTCAGGCATACAAAATAGAGTATCCCTTGTCTGCATCAGACACTAGTTAAAAGGATACCCAGCCAAAAAAACAAAAAAAAAGAAAAAACTTCCCAACATTTCAAGCCGGTCAAAATGAACCATATCTCATATATCCGATTTGGTTCAGGAGTGTAAAACTTCTGCCCTTGAAAAAAACTTTCTAAGACTGAAAAACAAGAGTAGGTATAAAAGCTTCAAACTACAAGTATCACCTTAGATGTACTTTTCCTATAAAAAGGTGATATATATGTTTTCTTGTTTTTATATGAATAGATCGAGATATTTCTTACAGGCAGGGTGGATAGCTACCGAGTGTGCTTTCTTTCTTTTGTTTGCCCGCCCAGCGAGAGGGGATCCTGTAGAATCCGAAAAATCAGTTTACGTATAAGCCAAGCATAAATGCTATTATTTGAATTAAAAATTAATTTTTAATTATATATTTATGGAATGTTTAATTCATTTTAAAATTTTTTAGGTCGTGATCATTTATTTTAAAACACAGATGTTTAGTTTTTATCTTTTCGGTTAAATACGCGATGCCTGATTGGAGTTGGAAAATTGAGATAAAATTTAATAATAAGATAATATTCTTAAGTTTAATTTAAGACAAAAAATAATTTATTTTAATGTAAAAGAATGTTTAAGGATTTATTCGATTAATTGGAGTAATTTAGTAAATAAGTTCTTTTTGGCCAATAATTAATTAAAAGCCTAAATTAAAATGTGTAACCAATTGTGATAAATTAATCTAGGCCAAATATATTCAAGAAATTATACCCTAACATGTTAGTAAATTTATTTTAAGACTTATCCATGCATGCAAGAAAATTACTATCCTAAATTAATTCATTATTTCACTAATATACATAATAAGTGTTTAAAATTTTAAAGAGTTAAAATTCAATAATTAAGCAATATTTTACCTCCATTTATTAAGCAAATTTTCGGCCCCCTTAGATTCAAATCCTTACATGTTTGGCAACTCCCCATTTTGATTCCTTTCCTTAACCTTTCTTTGTATGATAATTTCCTCACTTTTAAATCCCCAATAATTAATAATTAAGCACTTTTATTGCACCTAATTAAACCATTAAATTATCCAATCTATTCTTAGTTCTCGAGCCACATAGAATGATAGAAAATCATTTCTTGTGCCATTCCATTCCTTAAATTGAAACTTCCCTCTAATGAATTCTTGACTCCTTTATTTTCCTAGTAGCATTCCCTTCATTCCATAGTATCTCCTTCCCCTCCTTGCATTCGAAAATTTCAAAGAATTTAGCAGCAAATAATCATGACTTTTAGCAACAATAACAAGAAAGAAAAGGGACTCCCTCTCCGCCGCGCCGTGTTCGTCGTAGTATTTGTTTCTTCTTAAAACCGAATTTTAGGCATGCTTATATTATTCATTTTCTCTTCAATCAAATCCTAAACATATTTTTAAAAACATTCTATGCTCAAGAATCATGAAAAACATGAAAATATGACAGCAACTTTTCGAAAATCTGTGCAGTATTTCTCGGCTTTCACTTGTTGCCTCACGGTTTTGATTGTTTTTGTGGTTTCAGGAGGTTGGCTCGATTCCAGGCACTCAAGGCTGTATCTAGGCATGTACTATGGTGTGTTAGGATCATGTTGGTCCATTAGTTCAAGCCCCTACACGCTGGATGAAGGCTTGACAGCAACTTTCCCTTAGTTGCAAGTTTGAGTCTCGAATTTTTTTGTTTTGGTTGTATAGTTTGAAGGTTCGGATCATTGTTAGTCTAAGACCTGTAATCATGGTTAGAACCTTTCCTTAGCATGTCTAGGACGTGACCAAGATGGCCCTTCAAGGCTTGGTTCAAGGTCCCATCGATTTTTTTAAACAAAACACACTCATGTCCCTCGGTTCATTTTTCTTGTTTGGGTGATGAGTTTTGGCTTCTAGGTGTTTGGATGGATCTTGGTTAGCTTTTAGCCCTTTTCCTTGGTTCATACAACACTTCATCAAGTCTAGATTGAGACATGGTCAATCATATGGCCAATGGAACGATACAAGACAGCAAGGTGATTCAAATAATCGCGCATCACAGAATTTTCTTTGATGCTCTCGGTTTGATCTTCGAGTTGTCCTAGGTGTTTGCTTGAGTTGTCGTTTGCCAAGTGCCCTTAGCCATGACTCAAGCCACACCTTAGGATGTTGGTAAGAGACTTTGGTCGGTGGTTCAGGCTCCAATGGCCATTGGTTTCGCAAACCACGCAAGGAAGCACAACTGCTGCCACTGTGTTATGATAACAAATTTGGCTTCGGTTCAGAGCTCATGTTCGAGTTCTTTGTTGGCTTTTAGCCTATGGCCTTGGACTGGACAGTACCTCAATGACAGAGGAATGTCATGTTTTTGGCTGTTTGTGATTTGGTTAAGTTTAGAGGTCGTACAAGAATTACGGTGCAATGTGCCAAAGCGACTCTCGAAAGAGCGTTTCACGATTTTGGCCTCCATTCACATTTTTCGTGTATTACAGCCCTAGGGTTATGTTTTCCAGTATTTTAGGTATATTTTAATCATGGCTAAACGAAGGATCAATGTACGTTCGGGTTGGTACGAAGCCATGGTTGAACACTAAGTTTGTTGGGCGTAGTTGTCTCGTTTTTGGTTCGGTTATGAAGTCTTTGTCAAGTCAAGATTATTTGCATGTTTCTCATGTTAGAATTAGGTAGCAGCAAGTCTGGTAACGATCCAACTCATCCGGTAAAACAGGGTTATAATTATATTACGTGCATAAAATATAAAATGTTTATTTTTGATATATATGCGATATGACTTGTGGCCACCTTACGCTTATGGGAATTCTTCACCCGGTGACTTACGACCAGTTTACGATTATGTATGGGTACGGATATCCAGTCCAAGGGCTGTGATGATCTCTACCGCTCAGTATACTGTGGTTTAGTCTGATCAGACGTGCATGTTATGTTATGGGCCACTTGCGTAGAAACATTATCTCTACCAGAAAAATGACGATATGATAATTTATGTAATAGCCAAGCCTGATGAACGGTACGGTTTAAGATTTCGTATGATTATTGACTTTTTGGTTAAGATTTAGTATAGTGTGATGTTCAGAGTTATGATTTTGGGTTATATTATTGTTGGTTATATTGTTTTGTGGTGTTGTTAATATTAGATGGTGTGTAGTTGTATTGTATCAGCATTGCGATTCGATCTTTGTTGCATAGAGTTGTTTGTTGACTCCAGGGGTGACCGCACCCGCGGTCAAGAGGACACCGCACCCGCAGTCTCGGGTTTCAGAAATTGTGATGTTTTTCCAGTAAGCTCACCACACCCGCGGTCCATAGTGCAGCGCACCAACGGTGGATTGGCCGAGACTAGAGCGCACCCGCGGTAAGTTTCAGAGCACACTTGCGGTCGACATTTTCAGATTTTTGGTTGAGTTACCGAGGGCACACCGCACCCGCGGTGCATGTTGGATCGCACCCGCGGGCATGTACAGTAGAAGTGTGTTTTCGGTTTTTAAGTGTTATAAGGCATGAGTTGGTTCACTTTTTCTCGTTCTTTTCCCCTCATTCTCGATTCTTCTCTTCAAGGGAGAGCTAGGGTTCCATTTCCATTCTTTATTTTCCTTTATTCAAGCTTTTTGTTGTTTATTTGTGGTGAGATTAAGGTTATTTTGGAGTCAAGGTAGCTAAGGTAAGCTTTTGGTTTAGTTTATTCTTAGTTTTGTTGTTGGGAGAAATCATGGGTTTGTGGATTGTGTTGGTTTTATAGATTAATTTATATGAGTTTATGATTATTGAGATGTTGATGGTACAGTACATGGTTTATTGTTGTTGGATTTCAACCAAGGGTTTAGATTCAAGGTTCCAAGTGGTTGTAAGTGGAATTCATTTCCTTGTGCTCACATGATAATATATGTATTGTATTTCAATGGTTTTAATATGTTATTCCCTTCCATTTGATTCATGCTATGTATTATTACACTTTGTTGTATATTAGAGGCATTTCATGTCTCAATTATGTTAAAGGGATTACAAGAGAAAAGCATCTTCAAAGTGTTTGATGTAATGCCAAAGAGAGAGTTCAAAATGATTTATTGGATTGATAGATACATAGTCAGAGATTGCATGCAATTAGTTGATCAACGACCATAGGCTTATATCCCTCAAAGTTATCGATGTATATTGATGAGATATAGGTACAGAGACAGAGATACTATCAATCCAACAGAGAAAAGAGAAATACCATCTTATTGTTATATTGCTATGTTATTCATGTTTCAAGAGTTGATGGTATTTATTGATTTCAAAGCTATGTTTTACAGAGTATGATATATAACCATTGCTATGTAAGAGTTCCACTTGCTGAGTTTTATACTCATTTCAATTATTTCATGTGATGCAGATAAGAGCGACAGGCCGGGACGTTGATTGTGGGCCGGAGTCATATGCATACCAAAGATGGAAGGAAGAAGTTATTTTGCTAACATTTTGACATGATCACAAAAATGATATTTTGTATTTTGTCGTATCATTTCATTGATCATGTATATACTCTGATATATTTTGAAATGTATTTTGAATCCTTCCTCCATTTTTAAGAAAATTTTAAATTTCGCTGTTATTTTATGTTGTAACGGGTCAATGGTGTCACAATTTATGACAGGGCTCTATCGAGCAAATCTTTTACGTACAATTTTCAGATATGCACGTATTTATAATTACTCATGACACGATTTTCACCTTACGCTTACGATACGATAATTTTACGTTACACGAAATTTTATGATATATTTACTTGTTATTCACGGTATATGCATGCTGAGTTTTTAGACTCACTAGACTTGATTGTTGTAGGTACTGATGAGGTCGAGACTGAGGGCGGGGACCAGTGAGCTAGCTTGGGTCAGCAGTAGTAGGAACCCGAGGACCTCATGCTTCAGTTTATGAACTATTTTATGTTCAAACTCAATTTTAATATGTTGAATGATTTTTAAGTTGTTGTTTTGAAACACAATATTTACTTCCGCTGTTATTTTTAAGTTAAATCCATTTATCAGTTTATTTTATAATGATGCATGTTATTTATTTAAAGAGAGAAATTTTAAATAATTTCGAAAAATTACGAATACGAAATACGGGCCTTTACAGTTGGTATTAGAGCCGACCTCTCTTAGTACGGTGTGGTTCGAGGACAAAACAAGCGGAAGCTGGTGGAATGTGAGGCCCAGGGCCGAAGAGGGCGGGGGGTGATTGCCGGTGCCATGAGGTTGCACGGACAATGAGCGGCTCCTGGCAGGCTTTCAGGTGGAGAGAACATGAATGAACTGATCCCACACCGGAATGAGAGGATTTCGAGACTGGTCAATGTAATGAACTGTACAGTTGAAGAGGGATTAAAAGATTTGATTTGTACTACTCATATCAAGAAGGTGCATATTCTTTTCGGTAGCTCATCACATAAGAACTCCAGAGTTAAGTGTGCTTGACTTGGAACAATTTTGGGATGGGTGACTTCCTGGGAGAGTGAGGACATAAGAACGCTGGAAAGACTCGTCTTGGTATAGTGAGGACAGTCTTCGAATCTGGGGCGTTATAGTTTGTATCGAAGCCTATGTTCTTGTAAAGAGTTGTACTACTACTGACCTCGAGAAGCTCATAATTCACGTATTCGATCTGTATGTTTTACGTTTACGCATTTCGTTTAAAGCATGAAATATTTTAACAACATGTTTTCATGAAATGTTTTATGTCAAGATTATGATTATGCAGTATTTAAATAAATTTAAAGAAATAATGGAATTGTGCATGTTGGTTACGTATGGGTTGTATGTATGGAACAACATGCCTCCTAGACTGCATTCCTGAGCGCATGAGAGATGATGAGCATCGTCATGAGGACGGTGAGGATCATAGGCAAGAGAGAGATTTACCACCACCCCCTCCACCGGACATGAACGCCCAGATGTTAGCTGGAATGACTCAGTTCTTCACACAATTTGCGGGGAACAATGCTGGGGTAGGCAGGCAGACGGTGCCTGTGGCTACCTATGAGCGGTTCATGAAGATGAGACCGAAGGAGTTCTCCTGGACGACCGATCCTATGATTTTCGAGGGCTGGATTAAGTCCCATGAGGTCATCTTCAAATTCATGGAGCTTGGAGATGAGAATAGGGTTCGTTGTGCGACCTAATCTGTTTGGAGGAGACGCACGCTTGTGGTGGGAAGGAGCATCTGTAGTCTTGAATTTGGCTACTCAGAGCTGGAAGCGCTTTACAGAGGTATTCTACACTAAATATTTTACTAACGAGGTGCGTTCCAGGTTGACTAGGAAGTTTATGACCCTGAGCCAGGGAGACATGATGGTTACGGAGTTTATCCGTAAGTTTGAGAGGGGTAGCAATTTTGTACCCCTGATTGCAAAATGATGCTGTAGCCAAGTTGAGATATTTTCTGGATGGCCTACGGACGATCTTACGCCGTGATGTTAGGGTGGCTGACCCTACCACCTATGATGTCGCTGTCTCCAGAGCTCTAGCTGTAGAGCAGGATCAGAATGATATTGAGAGAGATCGCCAGGGCAAGCGACAAGTCCAACCGCCGCAACGCCCTCCTCATCAGCAGCATCAGCAGTAAGAGGCCATTACACGGCCCATACGTGTAGTCCCGAGGGTCCTGGAGTATCCATTCTGTGCCAAGTGCACACGTCTCCGTGCTAGATCTTGTATGTATGGCTCAGGGAAGTGCTACAAGTGTGGTAGTCCTGACCACTTACTGAAGAATTGCCCTCAAGGGAGTCTGCCTACCCAAGGCAGATTTTTTGCCCTCCATGTAGCGGATACGAACCCAGAAACAATGCTTATGATAGGTATCGTAATGATTTAAGTTTGCATTTGAAATTCAATGTTTTGGGAGTCTGGGTTAAGGTTTTGAACTTAGAATTTGTGATAGGATTGCATGCTCTAATCAGCGTTATTTCGAGAATTTAGATTAGAAGAACTTTGACCTTCGCATGTCTATAAGTTTAGTTCTTGTAATTATTATGTTCAACTTGATGTTCCAATATTTCAGGGAGAATTTTTATAGCTGGTTCAGCTACGAATGCCTTGATAGATTTAGGGGGGCTACTCATTCGTTCATTTCAGAGACCTTCGCAAATTTCCTCAAGGTCAAGACCATCGGGCTAGACATAGCATATTTAGTAGTACTACCTTTTGGAGAGGAGCTGATAGCAACTAATGTGATCCGAGACATAGACCTCGAACTTCATGGTAATCTTGTCTATGCGGATCTGATCGTACTACCGATGCCAGAATTTGATATCATTCTGGGTATGGACTGGATATTAAGGAACAGATTTTTGATTGACTTCCAGCGGAGATCTGTTCTAGTCCGGCCGCTTGGGAGAGAGCAGTTCTTATTCGAACCAGACAGGTACTTTCCTTTACCACGTAAAGTACCTTGTGTCCAGGCTAGGAAGCTTATGCATAGTGGGTGTCAAGCGTTTTTAGCGATTTTGTATCTGTTCCCGAGACACCTAGTCAGTCAGCCTCCGATGTCCCAATTGTTAGGGACTTTATAGACGTGTTTCTTGCTATGCGGGAAGTAGAGTTTTCTATTGAGCTTATGCCAAGTACCGCGACGATCTCAAAAGCACCGTACCGATTAGCACCGATAGAGATGCCAGAACTCAAGAAGCAGATTCAGGAACTTCTTGACAAGGAGTTCATTCGCCCGACCTTTTCACCATGGGACGTGCCAGTCTTATTTGTGAAGAAGAAGGATGGTTCAATGAGGCTCTGCATCGATTATTGGGAATTGAACAAGGTTATAATGAAGAACAAATACCCACTCCCGATGATTGAAGATTTATTTGACAAGTTGCAGGGAGCTTCAGTATTTTCAAAGATTGATCTACGTTTTGGTTATCACCAGTTGAGGGTGAAAGATGCAGATGTTCTCAAGACTGCTTTTAGGACTCGTTATGGCCACTTCGAGTTCCTTGTGATGTCATTCGGTTTGACGAATGCGCCAGCGATCTTCATGGATCACATGAATCGTGTATTTCAGCCTTACCTTGATCAGTTCGTGATAGTATTCGTAGACGACATTCTCGTCTACTCAAAAAATCATGAGGAGCACAGAAGATATCTGACCGTAATTTTGCAGACCTTACAGAAGCACAAGCTATGCGCGAAGTTCAGTAAGTGTGAGTTCTAGTTAGAGAAGGTGGCGTTCTTAGGTCACATTGTTTCTAGCAGCGGTATCGAGGTAGACCCAACGAAAGTTTCAGCAGTCAGAGATTGGGTTGTACCGCAAAATGCATCAGAGATCCGTAGCTTCCTTGGGCTAGCATGATATTACTGGAAGTTTATTCAAGGATTCTCCTCTATCGTAGTTCCACACACGTCATTGACATAGAAGAATGCAAAATTTGTGTGGAGTGATGAGTGTCAGAAGAGCTTCGATAGTTTGAAGCAACCTCTTATCTCAGCATCAGTATTGGCCATGTCATCAGGGCCCGGAGACTTTGTTTTGTATACCGATGCTTCGAAGCTCAGTTTAGGCACAGTGTTGATGCAGCATGGGAAGGTGATAGCGTATGCTTCTCATCAGTTGAAAATCCATGAGAAGAATTACCCTACCCACGATCTAGAATTGGCAGTCGAAGTTTTTGCCTTGAAGATTTGGAGGAATTATTTGTACGGAGAGAAGTGCCCGATCTTTACCGACCATTAGAGTCTCAAGTACGTATTTACGCGGAAAGAGCTGAATATGTGTCAGAGGCGTTGGTTGGAGCTAGTGAAGGACTGTGACTGTGACATTAGCTACCACCCGGGAAAAGCTAATGTAGTTGCGGATGCATTAAGCAGGAAAGTCACAGTGATGGCTCATTTGGTGATTCTGAGACCCCTTCAGTTTGAGATGCAGAGGTTTGATCTAGAGACATATCCTGGAGGTAGAGTTCTTCGTCTATCTACTTTGACGATTCAGTATTCTCTTCTAGACCGTATTCGCGGTGGACAATCAGCAGATGAGCAATTGGCGAAGTCGAGGCCGTGAGATGAGGCCAAGGGCAGTATTTTTTATACAGTTAGTGATGGTATTGTGAGATATCGAGACAGAATGTGGGTTCCTAGTAGCGGTTCTATTCGAGCAGATATCTTATCTGAGGCCCATATGTCGCCGTACTCTATTCATCCTGTGAGTACGAAAATGTACAAAGATCTGCAGTTGTTGTATTGGTGGCCTGGGATGAAGAAGGATATCAGACATTTTGTATCCGAGTGTTTGACGTGTCAGCTAGTGAAAGCAGAGCATCAGAGACCAGCAGGCTTGCTCAAGCCTCTTCCTATTCCCGAGTGGAAGTGGGAGAATATTACCATGGACTACATGGCAGGCTTGCCAAAGTCAGCCAGAGTGTCAAATTGTAATGCCCGAGAATTTATGTCGTGTTAAATTACGATTATAGATTTTTAATCGAGACGATTATTAAGAGACTAAGCGAGACACAAAATGAGATCACGTGTGAAAATTAAGGTGCGAGAACAGTAGCATCGGCGCACATGCGCGACTATATGCGCGCACATGCGCGAGGATTCAAGAAAGGGTGGCGCATATGCGCGACTTGAATTGCGCACATGCACGAGACAACCCGAGAGGGGGTATTTTTGAGCAGAAGCCTCGCGCATATGCGCCGAATATGGCGCGCATATGCGCGAGTCCCCGTGAAGCTACGCGCCGAGACTTAAGTCTCGCGCATATGCGCGAAGATAGTACGCGCATATGCGCGAGAGGCTTTGGACGAATTTTGAGATTGAAACGTAGCAAGTTGCATGCAATATATATATATATATGCAAAAAATTTAATTATTCAGAAAAAGAAAAAGCAAACGAAAGCTCCGGAGAAAATTAGCTTTTGAATTTAAGAATTCGATTTGCGATCAATCCGTCCGTTAGATTTTAAATCCGACTTCGGTACTATGTTCCTATCAACGCAGGCTACAACCGGACGTAAGTTTTATTACGTTTTGACATGTTTTGGAATTAAGATGTTGTTAGAATTGAATACACGTCATATATGTTATTCTTGACATGTTAGACAGCGTAGAATCGAAGTCAGATTAAGAAACGGACTAAATATGAAATTGTTATGAATTTCAGAATCTGATTGACTATAATTGATATTAGATTTGTACGGTGGTTGATTGTAAATTATTGGAATTGGTATAGACTGATATAGTATTATCACTATCGCAAGATTGTACTGTTGTACCGTCAGAATTTGATAAAACAGAGATATTGTGATTTGATTAGAATATTGATACATAATATTGATATTGTCATTGCCAGATTGAACAGTGACAGACTTTGAATCAAGACTTCAATTGTATCAGAACGACAGCAAGAAAGGTATAAAGTAATGTTGAGTTGGGATTGCACAACTCAAGTGAGGTTTGACTTGAGTTTCCCTAAATCACATACTTTATTTTATTCCATTGATATTTGCAGATTATCAGATTGATATATTAATCTATTGACTTAGAGCAGAGTCTGAGTCTGAGTCTAGGGCAGATCAGCCTAGCTAGGGCAGAACCGCCGAGTCTTTGTCAGAACCGCTGAGACTCTAGACTTACGGTGTATCGATGAGCTTAGATGTAGATCGACGTCTATTGTAGACATTCGATACAGCATACCAAAGTCTAAATTTGTAAGGCTCGAGAATTATCGGTTGTTATTAATGTTAGACTTGAAGCCATGAGAATGCATGATATTTAGATTGGAATTGTGAAGCTTGGCCGAAGCCACACTGCACCTGCGGTGCTAAGACTACCGCACCCGCGGTGTATGTGACAGAAAGGTGATGGATTTGTCCGAAGCAACACCGCACCCGCGGTGCGAGCAAGAATGCACCTGCGGTCGTGCAAGAGCCGCACCCGCGGTGATCGAAATTCAGAAAATGCATGGGTTGCCAAAGCAACAGCGCACCCGCGCTCTTGAAGTACCGCACCCGCGGTCGTGCGTGTCATTTGAAAAACAATAACACTCGTCCCTTGCATGCAATATATGATAGGTGTCTTCATTTCCATTTTCATTCAGAACAAGAGCCGAGAGCACTTAAGGGGATGAGCTTTCATTTCTTTTGATCTTTGACTTGGGGATTTTGAGTGATTTAGCCATCCGATTTGTACTTTGAGTTAAGATTTGTGCTCCTTGCATCAACGGCTATAAGGTGATGTAAGTTTTATATAATTCCAGCATGTTTCGAAATATATATGTTGGGGAAATTCAGATTTGAGTTAGAATGTGTTCTTGATATTTTGAGCTTGGTATATTCGTTATCGGATTAATTTTCGGAAACCGTATGCCATTATTCGAACTTTCAGCATGTATTATGTTAAGATTGGATAGATTTCAGCTTGTGTATTGAGGGGTTGATGAGATTATGAGGTGATGGTGAGTGAGTATATTGTTGTGAGATTATCGGTATCAAAGAACTACGTCGTTACGCCGTCGAATTGTATTGAAACCGATTTCAGCTTCGCATATTGATTTGCTTGAGATGTATATGACTGAAGTGCACATTGTTTATGACATTTCAGATTTGTATTGGCTATTGTGAACTCGAGACTTCGACTACGACACCGACTATTCGACAAGAAAGGTATAATTCATGTGGTCACGGGATTGCACAACTCGATTCAGATTTGATACGAGTTTCCCTAAATCACATACTAGATTGTTATTACATTTGATTATGTAATGTCTTGTTTATTGATTTATATTCGAGTCCTAAGATAGGAGATATTGGCAGATTGGCCAAAACTAGACGTTTCGGTGTATCGACACATAGGAGCAGATTTGCTATATGTGTAGACCCTCGATACAGAGTTGACCGAAGTCTAGGAATAAGACGTACCGTTGCCCCGAGTGGTTGGGTAGGTGACAGACCGTCTTATTCACACCGGGATCCCTAGATTAGAAAAGAGTCGAGTCACGATTTAAATATTGAATACAGATTTGTATTCTTCTACATGTTTAGATTTGTATTCATGTTACTTGATATATGCTATGCTTTTGTAAATGATTATTACATTGCATGCATCCATGTTTTATACTGGGATATGTTCTCACCGGAGTTATCCGACTGTTGTCGTGTCTGTATGTGTGCATGGCAACAGGTGGGGCAGGATCTGGGTCTCGAGCTAGATGAGAGATTGATGATAGCGTGGAGATCTCGGGCGTTGAAGATTTGTAGTGTTTCCTACTAGACTTGTATCACTTATGTTGTAGTTGGTATGTAAACACTGGTGTATGGTGGTACTAGACAGACATGTATGTACATTATGTTGTTTATTTCAGTTACAGATATGATATGCTTTAGTTATACATTTGAATTAATATTAAAAGCAAATTTTTGACCCACATTTTCGAGCAAAGATCTAATTAAATCCCAAAAGAATTGAGTTAGAGCCCGGGTCCCCACAACAGGTGGTATCAGAGCAGTAGGTTCTGTAGACTGAGATAGAATAGAGTGAGCGGGGTAGATCGAGTCATCTTCCTTGCTTTTGAGATGCTAGCATGATTTATTGCTTTCCCTATTATATGTGGTTGTATTATCTGAATTGATTTACAGGATTTCAAGCCTGAATCAGAACCGATTCTCGATCAGAGGTATATGATCAGAGGAGGGCTGAGACAGATGATATTGATTATGTACTAATCAGTTTGATAATCAGATTTATGCCGCCTAGACGTATACCATAGCCAGAGCAGGGTAGCACATCAGGTGCACAGATGAACATCACCGCTACACCGATGGAGAGTTTATTGAAAAGGTTTCAGTCTTTCCATCCGCCTACCCTGAAGGGCACAGAGAGTGCAGTAGAGTGCGAGAGCTGGCTTGATGATATCGAGATGTTGTTTGAGTCTTTGGCATATACTGATGAGCGACGTGTGAAACTGATAGGGCATCAGATGCAAGAGGTTGCCAAGAGCTGGTGGTTGACTACGAAGAGAGCCTTGGAGCACCGAGGCATTGATGTCACGTGGAAAGTCTTCAAAGATGAGTTTTATCAGCGCTTCTTCCCCGTCTCCTACCGAAAAGATAAAGGAGCTGAATTTGCAATTTAAGGCAGGGACAGTGGAACATCGAGGAGTATGTGGCTAAATTTTCTGCTTTGCTTCGATTTGCACCGCATGTAGCAGGGAACGACGAGGCAATGGATGATCAGTTCATCAACGGGCTGAACCCAGATGTCTTTACTTTGGTGAACACGGGACGACCTAATACTTTTTCAGAGGCACTGAACAGAGCCAAGGGAGCAGAGGCTGGCTTGATCAGGCAGCGAGGGGCTTCCTACGGTGTTCAGGGACAGAGACTGCCACAGTCCACGACCGTACAGTTTCCACCACCACCTCCTCGTTTTGACAGTGGAGCTAGTGGTAGTGGCAAGAAGGAATTTCTGAAGGTTAAGGGCAAGCAGTTTAAGAAATCTGGGAGTAGTTCATCGAGTTCGAGTGGATCTTGACAGAGAGGTCAGGGGTCAGATTACAGTGGCGTATATTGTAGCTCGTGTGGAGGAGACGACATGCGACGGAGCAGTGTCAAGGAGTTATGGGACGCTGCAACATCTGTAGGCAACAGGGACACTTCGCCAAAGTTTGTCCCCAGAGAGGTTGTAGTGACCCGTTCCAGAATCACCTACTAATCAGAACTTAAGCATGCAAAATTAACATTTAAAACTGAATCAGGTAAACAGCGGAAAAACAGTAATACAACCCAATCGAATCTGTAAGTACAAAATACTTAAACAACCAGATCGAACTAAATACCAAGAACAAATACCAACAACTACAGGTCAACCTCTGCCAGCTCCCTGTCCACTCCCTCCTGGACCGTCTAACCTGAGACCTGCCCCATCGAATAGGGTGTCCAAAACAGAGATAAACCGAGGACGTGAGCATAAAACGCTCAGTACCGAAAGCATGAGTATACAAGACTATGACATGCATGTATGCAAAATGTACTGGATACCAGGATCTGGGTATATCGAAATACTGCTCAGACAAATGACGTCAAGGTATGTAGCACTCTGCGCCGTCGCACCAGGAGGTGGCTCCCATACCAAAATAAACCTGTGGATATACCGGTGACCTGACCACCGTCGGCCAACGGGGTCCAACCATCCACAACAAACGAGGGCTGAGCACCCTCTCAACAGGCTATCTCAAAGATAATCAGGCTCAACATGATTATGCAAATGCCGCATAATAAACCATGCATCATATGACAGATAATAATGCAACATATAAACATGCAACACATAGTAAAGCATACTCAATCCTGCTATCTCGGATAGTACTTTCGTACCTCAAACCAGTAGATCCTAGCAATCAGCCCTAGAATCAAGCCTACAATCCAAGTGATACCATATCACTAAACCACATCTAAAAGCCTTAACTAGACTAATAGATACTCCCAAATCTCAAAGGGAACCCAGAACTATACCTGCGTCCGTAGTCAGCCTACTGATGCCGCTAGCCCCCAACTAGAGCACAGCTCCGCTACAAAACCAGTAGCTCCCCGCTAGTGCCCGAACCTCGGGAAAAGACTAGAAACCCATCAGAAACGACTAAAACGCTCTGGAACTCTCGGAATTGGCGAGTGAAAAGTGAAGCCTCGCGCTTCTATTTATAGACAACGATCGGACGATCCGATCCACTTCGGACGCTCCGATCCGGTACACTTCGGACGATCCGATCCACTTCGGACGATCCGAACATTGCATGTCTTCCACGTGTCCAGCCACCTGTCTTCGGACGATCCGAACCCTGATCGGACGATCCGAACTCTGACATGACATGACTCGTCTGACTCCGAACAGAACGGACGATCCGAACCCACTTCGGACGATCCGAACCAACTTCGGACGATCCGAACCCGGTTCTGTCCTTCCGATCCCACCGAAATACAATTAATCCAATAATTAACTCAAATTAGGCATCGGGATACTACATTCTCCCCCTCTAAAAAGGATTTCGTCCGCGAAATCGAGTCTGAAGAATGACAATTCTGAACAACAATACATTCAACTTAAGAATGAATTACAACTGAAAGCACAACTGAAATTACAATCATAACTGAAAATACTACAACTAGAACAATTCTGGATGCTCTGACCGCATGCGACTCTCTAGTTCCCAAGTAGCTTCTTCAGTACCTCGGCGCTGCCACTGCACTAAGACAAGAGGAATAGTCTTATTCCGCAGTACCTTATCCTTCCGGTCTAAGATCGAAACCGGTCTTTCCACAAAAGACAAATCCGGATTCAGCTGAACTTCTGTTGGATGCAAAACATGAGACTCATCCGCTACGTATCGTCTCAGCAAGGACACATGAAACACATTGTGAACACTAGACAGATACGGTGGCAAAGCTAATCTGTAGGCCAAATCTCCCACACATTCTAAGATCTCAAAAGGACCAATGAATCTCGGAGATAGCTTACCCTTGAGTCCAAATCTCAGAATCCTCCGAAAAGGTGATACCTTGAGAAACACTTTCTCGCCTGCATCAAAATGAAGAGGTCTGCGCTTGGTGTTCGCATAACTTGCTTGTCGATCCTGAGCAGTCTTAATCCGCTGTTTGATCACAAGAACTTTGTCCATGGCCTGCTGAATCAATTCTGGACCCTCGACCTGTCGTTCTCCGACTTCTTCCCAGAACAGGGGAGTACGACAACGTCGACCATACAATGCTTCAAACGGAGACATACCAATACTCCTATGAAAACTGTTGTTGTATGCAAACTCTATCAGTGGCAGATGATCCTGCCAAGCTGGCCCGAAATCCATCACACAAGATCTCAACATATCCTCAAGAGTACGAATAGTCCTCTCTGACTGACCGTCAGTCTCTGGGTGATATGCAGTACTCAAACTCAAGGTAGTGCCCAAAGCTTGCTGAAAGCTGCCCCAAAATCTAGACGTAAATCGAGGATCTCTGTCACTAACGATACTCACGGGCACACCATGAAACCGTACAATCTCCTGAATGTACAACCGTGCCATCCGATCGAAAGTGAAATCTCTGTTATACGGAAGAAAATGGGCAGACTTAGTAAGTCGATCCACTACCACCCAGATAGCATCTCTATTCCCCACAGACATAGGCAAGTGAGTCACGAAGTCCATCGTGATATGCTCCCACTTCCACTCTGGAATAGGAAGATTCTGCAACAAACCTCCAGGTCGTCGATACTCAGCCTTCACCTGCTGACAGACTAGGCACTTGGAGACATACTGATAAACATTACGTTTCATACCTTTCCACCAAAATCGAGTCCTCAAATCCTTATACATCTTGTTGCTCCCTGGATGAACACTCAACTTGCTACGATGAGCCTGGGACAAAATCTCCTCCCTCAAAGTGTCATCTTCCGGTACAACAACACGACCAGATAAGCACAAAAGACCCTCGGACTGATAGTGGAATCCAGAAGTATTATCTCCATCAGCCAACCGAGCTAATTTCTGAACCTTAGAATCAGACATCTGAGCATCTCTAATCCGAGAATACAAAACTGGCTCGGACAAAATAGTAGCTATACGGATACTCTCTGTTCCCTTCCGATGCTTACAATTGAATCCCATCGAACAGAAATCCTGAATAATCCCAGATACAGCACAAGTCTGAAGAGCAGATAACCTCACCTTGCGGCTAAGAGCATCGGCCGTGAGATTCGCAGATCCTGGATGATACTTGATCTCACAATCGTAATCTTTGAGTAGATCCATCCAACGACGCTGACGCATGTTCAACTCAGCCTGAGTGAACAGATACTTCAAACTCTTATGATCAGTGAAGATCTCAAATCGCTCACCATACAGATAATGGCGCCAGATTTTCAAAGCAAAAACGATCGCTGCTAATTCCAGATCATGAACAGGATAGTTTTCCTCATGAGGCTTTAACTGTCTCGACGCATAAGCAATCACATGCTCATTCTGCATCAGAACACACCCTAGTCCCTGCAAAGAGGCATCGGTGTAAACACTGAAACCACCAGATCCAGACGGTAAAGCCAAAACAGGCGCAGATGTCAAACGTCTGCGAAGTTCCCAGAAACTCTCTTCGCACTCTGATGTCCACTCAAATGAAACATCTTTCCGAGTGAGCTGAGTGAGTGGCTTAGCAATCTGAGAGAAGTTGGCAATGAAACGGCGATAATACCCAGCCAATCCCAGAAAACTGCGGATCTCGGCTACTGTCGTCGGACGCGACCAGTTCAATACCGCTTCCACCTTGCTCGGGTCAACTGAAACTCCCTCGCTAGAAATGACATGACCAAGGAATACAACCCTGTCAATCCAAAACTCACATTTACTCAACTTCGCATAAAGCTGATTCTCGCGAAGTGTCTGTAAAATAATCCTTAAGTGTTGTGCGTGTTCTTGCTGATCATGCGAATAGATTAAGATATCATCTATAAACACCACAACAAACTTATCCAAGAATTCCCGAAAAACCCGATTCATCAGATCCATAAAAACTGCTGGTGCATTCGTCACCCCAAAAGGCATAACCAGAAACTCATAATGCCCATACCGGGTCCTGAATGCAGTCTTCGATATATCTCCCTGATGAACTCGAAGCTGATGATAACCAGACCTTAAATCAATCTTGGAATACACAGAGGTACCTTGCAGTTGATCAAATAAATCATCAATCCGTGGCAACGGATACTTATTCTTTATCGTCGCACGATTCAACTGCCGATAATCTATGCAGAGCCGCATAGAACCATCCTTCTTTTTGACAAAAAGAACTGGTGCTCCCCACGGGGACACACTGGGTCGAATGTACCCCTTGTCAAGAAGATCCTGCAACTGCTGTTTCAATTCTTGCATCTCCGATGGAGCTAAACGATAAGGAGCCCTAGAGATTGGTGCCGTGCCTGGCACTAAATCAATGCCGAAATCCACTTCCCGAACGGGAGGAAAACCAGGAATCTCCTCGGGAAAAACATCCGGAAAATCGCAAACCACTGGAATGTCACTGATACCGACACTAACTGCGGACGAATCAATAGCATAGATAAGGTAGCCTTCCCCGCCCGACTCTAAAGCACGACAGGCTTTCAGAGCAGAAACCACAGGCATCGGGGGTCGCGCTCCCTCTCCATAGAAAAACCAACTGTCGCCCTCAACTGGACGAAACTGCACAAACTTCTGATAACAGTCCACAGTAGCTCTAAACACAGTCAGCACATCTATTCCCAGAATGCAATCAAAATCCTCCATCGCAAGAATCATCAAATTAGCAGTTAAAATATTACCCTCAAACTCTAGAGGACAACCCAAAACTAGACGTTTAGCTAACACCGAATGACCCATCGGTGTGGAAACAGATACCACAACGTCCAAAGAAGTGAAGGGTAATGCATGACGCTTAGCAAACCTCGCAGATATGAATGAATGCGATGCACCAGTGTCAATGAGAACGTAAGCAGGTAATCCACATAATAAAAACACACCTGCGATAACTCTCTCGTTCTCCTCAGCCGCCTGATCCTGGTTAAGAGCAAAGACCTGCCCTTGAGTACGCGGTCGGAGGTTAGAACCCTGAGTAGACTGTCCCTGCTGTGGCCTCTGATGAACTGAAGCCTGAGAACCAGATCCTGATCCTCCGCCCGTCTGTGGACAATCTCTCTTCATGTGGCCCATCTGACCGCACTTGTAACAAGCACCCGCAACCCTGCGACAACGCTCCGTCGGGTGATCCTTCCCGCAGTGCTGACACGGGCCCCTCTTCTTCCCAAAATGGTGAACTCCTCCAGATCCAGAGGAAGAAGAAGTAGATCCAGCCTTCTTAAATGCTTGGGCGCGGGGACCCAAAGAACTAGTAGGACGAGCAGACTGCATGGCTCGACCTCTCAACAAACTGCCCTCAGCCTGGCGACAACGATTTACAAGGCCCTCATACGATGTCGGATCATCGCAGACAACAACCCGATCATAAATCTCCTGATTGAGGCCCTGAAGAAAATGGTTATACTTGGCACTAGCATTGTCACTGACATGCGGAACATATGGAAGCAACTCAAAGAACTTCTGCTGATACTCATCAACAGACAAACTTCCCTGCTTCAGATTGATCAACTCAATCGCCTTGGTCTGCAGAAGAGCTGGCGGAAAGTAAAGCAACATGAAAGCGGCTCGGAAATCGGCCCAAAGAACTCGACCCTGTCGCTGAACTATCGGTGCAGAGGTAGACCTCCACCACTTGCGCGCACCACCCTCCAGCAAGAAATCAAGGGTATCAATCTGCTGCTCCGCCGAGCACTGAAAAGTCTTGAAGCAGCTCTCCATCCTCTCAAGCCAGTTCTCCGCAACATCCGGAGTCTCACCGCCCGAAAGAGGTTTCGGCCCCATCTGCAAGAACCGATGCATACTAAAACTCCGAGGCTCATCACGACGGTGTTGACGACGTTCTCGATGCTCTCGACGACGTTCCCGATCGTCGCGGTCTCCCCAGCGTCCAACGCTTCCATGACTACTAGCATCGTCGTCAAAACTAGACATCTCTTAGCTACAAAAGTTACCAGAGATTAAACCCAAAAGAACAGTTCTAAATCCCAAAATCTTAATGCATGCTCTGATACCATAAATGTAGTGACCCGTTCCAGAATCACCTACTAATCAGAACTTAAGCATGCAAAATTAACATTTAAAACTGAATCAGGTAAACAGCGGAAAAACAGTAATACAACCCAATCGAATCTGTAAGTACAAAATACTTAAACAACCAGATCGAACTAAATACCAAGAACAAATACCAACAACTACAGGTCAACCTCTGCCAGCTCCCTGTCCACTCCCTCCTGGACCGTCTAACCTGAGACCTGCCCCATCGAATAGGGTGTCCAAAACAGAGATAAACCGAGGACGTGAGCATAAAACGCTCAGTACCGAAAGCATGAGTATACAAGACTATGACATGCATGTATGCAAAATGTACTGGATACCAGGATCTGGGTATATCGAAATACTGCTCAGACAAATGACGTCAAGGTATGTAGCACTCTGCGCCGTCGCACCAGGAGGTGGCTCCCATACCAAAATAAACCTGTGGATATACCGGTGACCTGACCACCGTCGGCCAACGGGGTCCAACCATCCACAACAAACGAGGGCTGAGCACCCTCTCAACAGGCTATCTCAAAGATAATCAGGCTCAACATGATTATGCAAATGCCGCATAATAAACCATGCATCATATGACAGATAATAATGCAACATATAAACATGCAACACATAGTAAAGCATACTCAATCCTGCTATCTCGGATAGTACTTTCGTACCTCAAACCAGTAGATCCTAGCAATCAGCCCTAGAATCAAGCCTACAATCCAAGTGATACCATATCACTAAACCACATCTAAAAGCCTTAACTAGACTAATAGATACTCCCAAATCTCAAAGGGAACCCAGAACTATACCTGCGTCCGTAGTCAGCCTACTGATGCCGCTAGCCCCCAACTAGAGCACAGCTCCGCTACAAAACCAGTAGCTCCCCGCTAGTGCCCGAACCTCGGGAAAAGACTAGAAACCCATCAGAAACGACTAAAACGCTCTGGAACTCTCGGAATTGGCGAGTGAAAAGTGAAGCCTCGCGCTTCTATTTATAGACAACGATCGGACGATCCGATCCACTTCGGACGCTCCGATCCGGTACACTTCGGACGATCCGATCCACTTCGGACGATCCGAACATTGCATGTCTTCCACGTGTCCAGCCACCTGTCTTCGGACGATCCGAACCCTGATCGGACGATCCGAACTCTGACATGACATGACTCGTCTGACTCCGAACAGAACGGACGATCCGAACCCACTTCGGACGATCCGAACCAACTTCGGACGATCCGAACCCGGTTCTGTCCTTCCGATCCCACCGAAATACAATTAATCCAATAATTAACTCAAATTAGGCATCGGGATACTACATTCTCCCCCTCTAAAAAGGATTTCGTCCGCGAAATCGAGTCTGAAGAATGACAATTCTGAACAACAATACATTCAACTTAAGAATGAATTACAACTGAAAGCACAACTGAAATTACAATCATAACTGAAAATACTACAACTAGAACAATTCTGGATGCTCTGACCGCATGCGACTCTCTAGTTCCCAAGTAGCTTCTTCAGTACCTCGGCGCTGCCACTGCACTAAGACAAGAGGAATAGTCTTATTCCGCAGTACCTTATCCTTCCGGTCTAAGATCGAAACCGGTCTTTCCACAAAAGACAAATCCGGATTCAGCTGAACTTCTGTTGGATGCAAAACATGAGACTCATCCGCTACGTATCGTCTCAGCAAGGACACATGAAACACATTGTGAACACTAGACAGATACGGTGGCAAAGCTAATCTGTAGGCCAAATCTCCCACACATTCTAAGATCTCAAAAGGACCAATGAATCTCGGAGATAGCTTACCCTTGAGTCCAAATCTCAGAATCCTCCGAAAAGGTGATACCTTGAGAAACACTTTCTCGCCTGCATCAAAATGAAGAGGTCTGCGCTTGGTGTTCGCATAACTTGCTTGTCGATCCTGAGCAGTCTTAATCCGCTGTTTGATCACAAGAACTTTGTCCATGGCCTGCTGAATCAATTCTGGACCCTCGACCTGTCGTTCTCCGACTTCTTCCCAGAACAGGGGAGTACGACAACGTCGACCATACAATGCTTCAAACGGAGACATACCAATACTCCTATGAAAACTGTTGTTGTATGCAAACTCTATCAGTGGCAGATGATCCTGCCAAGCTGGCCCGAAATCCATCACACAAGATCTCAACATATCCTCAAGAGTACGAATAGTCCTCTCTGACTGACCGTCAGTCTCTGGGTGATATGCAGTACTCAAACTCAAGGTAGTGCCCAAAGCTTGCTGAAAGCTGCCCCAAAATCTAGACGTAAATCGAGGATCTCTGTCACTAACGATACTCACGGGCACACCATGAAACCGTACAATCTCCTGAATGTACAACCGTGCCATCCGATCGAAAGTGAAATCTCTGTTATACGGAAGAAAATGGGCAGACTTAGTAAGTCGATCCACTACCACCCAGATAGCATCTCTATTCCCCACAGACATAGGCAAGTGAGTCACGAAGTCCATCGTGATATGCTCCCACTTCCACTCTGGAATAGGAAGATTCTGCAACAAACCTCCAGGTCGTCGATACTCAGCCTTCACCTGCTGACAGACTAGGCACTTGGAGACATACTGATAAACATTACGTTTCATACCTTTCCACCAAAATCGAGTCCTCAAATCCTTATACATCTTGTTGCTCCCTGGATGAACACTCAACTTGCTACGATGAGCCTGGGACAAAATCTCCTCCCTCAAAGTGTCATCTTCCGGTACAACAACACGACCAGATAAGCACAAAAGACCCTCGGACTGATAGTGGAATCCAGAAGTATTATCTCCATCAGCCAACCGAGCTAATTTCTGAACCTTAGAATCAGACATCTGAGCATCTCTAATCCGAGAATACAAAACTGGCTCGGACAAAATAGTAGCTATACGGATACTCTCTGTTCCCTTCCGATGCTTACAATTGAATCCCATCGAACAGAAATCCTGAATAATCCCAGATACAGCACAAGTCTGAAGAGCAGATAACCTCACCTTGCGGCTAAGAGCATCGGCCGTGAGATTCGCAGATCCTGGATGATACTTGATCTCACAATCGTAATCTTTGAGTAGATCCATCCAACGACGCTGACGCATGTTCAACTCAGCCTGAGTGAACAGATACTTCAAACTCTTATGATCAGTGAAGATCTCAAATCGCTCACCATACAGATAATGGCGCCAGATTTTCAAAGCAAAAACGATCGCTGCTAATTCCAGATCATGAACAGGATAGTTTTCCTCATGAGGCTTTAACTGTCTCGACGCATAAGCAATCACATGCTCATTCTGCATCAGAACACACCCTAGTCCCTGCAAAGAGGCATCGGTGTAAACACTGAAACCACCAGATCCAGACGGTAAAGCCAAAACAGGCGCAGATGTCAAACGTCTGCGAAGTTCCCAGAAACTCTCTTCGCACTCTGATGTCCACTCAAATGAAACATCTTTCCGAGTGAGCTGAGTGAGTGGCTTAGCAATCTGAGAGAAGTTGGCAATGAAACGGCGATAATACCCAGCCAATCCCAGAAAACTGCGGATCTCGGCTACTGTCGTCGGACGCGACCAGTTCAATACCGCTTCCACCTTGCTCGGGTCAACTGAAACTCCCTCGCTAGAAATGACATGACCAAGGAATACAACCCTGTCAATCCAAAACTCACATTTACTCAACTTCGCATAAAGCTGATTCTCGCGAAGTGTCTGTAAAATAATCCTTAAGTGTTGTGCGTGTTCTTGCTGATCATGCGAATAGATTAAGATATCATCTATAAACACCACAACAAACTTATCCAAGAATTCCCGAAAAACCCGATTCATCAGATCCATAAAAACTGCTGGTGCATTCGTCACCCCAAAAGGCATAACCAGAAACTCATAATGCCCATACCGGGTCCTGAATGCAGTCTTCGATATATCTCCCTGATGAACTCGAAGCTGATGATAACCAGACCTTAAATCAATCTTGGAATACACAGAGGTACCTTGCAGTTGATCAAATAAATCATCAATCCGTGGCAACGGATACTTATTCTTTATCGTCGCACGATTCAACTGCCGATAATCTATGCAGAGCCGCATAGAACCATCCTTCTTTTTGACAAAAAGAACTGGTGCTCCCCACGGGGACACACTGGGTCGAATGTACCCCTTGTCAAGAAGATCCTGCAACTGCTGTTTCAATTCTTGCATCTCCGATGGAGCTAAACGATAAGGAGCCCTAGAGATTGGTGCCGTGCCTGGCACTAAATCAATGCCGAAATCCACTTCCCGAACGGGAGGAAAACCAGGAATCTCCTCGGGAAAAACATCCGGAAAATCGCAAACCACTGGAATGTCACTGATACCGACACTAACTGCGGACGAATCAATAGCATAGATAAGGTAGCCTTCCCCGCCCGACTCTAAAGCACGACAGGCTTTCAGAGCAGAAACCACAGGCATCGGGGGTCGCGCTCCCTCTCCATAGAAAAACCAACTGTCGCCCTCAACTGGACGAAACTGCACAAACTTCTGATAACAGTCCACAGTAGCTCTAAACACAGTCAGCACATCTATTCCCAGAATGCAATCAAAATCCTCCATCGCAAGAATCATCAAATTAGCAGTTAAAATATTACCCTCAAACTCTAGAGGACAACCCAAAACTAGACGTTTAGCTAACACCGAATGACCCATCGGTGTGGAAACAGATACCACAACGTCCAAAGAAGTGAAGGGTAATGCATGACGCTTAGCAAACCTCGCAGATATGAATGAATGCGATGCACCAGTGTCAATGAGAACGTAAGCAGGTAATCCACATAATAAAAACACACCTGCGATAACTCTCTCGTTCTCCTCAGCCGCCTGATCCTGGTTAAGAGCAAAGACCTGCCCTTGAGTACGCGGTCGGAGGTTAGAACCCTGAGTAGACTGTCCCTGCTGTGGCCTCTGATGAACTGAAGCCTGAGAACCAGATCCTGATCCTCCGCCCGTCTGTGGACAATCTCTCTTCATGTGGCCCATCTGACCGCACTTGTAACAAGCACCCGCAACCCTGCGACAACGCTCCGTCGGGTGATCCTTCCCGCAGTGCTGACACGGGCCCCTCTTCTTCCCAAAATGGTGAACTCCTCCAGATCCAGAGGAAGAAGAAGTAGATCCAGCCTTCTTAAATGCTTGGGCGCGGGGACCCAAAGAACTAGTAGGACGAGCAGACTGCATGGCTCGACCTCTCAACAAACTGCCCTCAGCCTGGCGACAACGATTTACAAGGCCCTCATACGATGTCGGATCATCGCAGACAACAACCCGATCATAAATCTCCTGATTGAGGCCCTGAAGAAAATGGTTATACTTGGCACTAGCATTGTCACTGACATGCGGAACATATGGAAGCAACTCAAAGAACTTCTGCTGATACTCATCAACAGACAAACTTCCCTGCTTCAGATTGATCAACTCAATCGCCTTGGTCTGCAGAAGAGCTGGCGGAAAGTAAAGCAACATGAAAGCGGCTCGGAAATCGGCCCAAAGAACTCGACCCTGTCGCTGAACTATCGGTGCAGAGGTAGACCTCCACCACTTGCGCGCACCACCCTCCAGCAAGAAATCAAGGGTATCAATCTGCTGCTCCGCCGAGCACTGAAAAGTCTTGAAGCAGCTCTCCATCCTCTCAAGCCAGTTCTCCGCAACATCCGGAGTCTCACCGCCCGAAAGAGGTTTCGGCCCCATCTGCAAGAACCGATGCATACTAAAACTCCGAGGCTCATCACGACGGTGTTGACGACGTTCTCGATGCTCTCGACGACGTTCCCGATCGTCGCGGTCTCCCCAGCGTCCAACGCTTCCATGACTACTAGCATCGTCGTCAAAACTAGACATCTCTTAGCTACAAAAGTTACCAGAGATTAAACCCAAAAGAACAGTTCTAAATCTCAAAATCTTAATGCATGCTCTGATACCATAAATGTAGTGACCCGTTCCAGAATCACCTACTAATCAGAACTTAAGCATGCAAAATTAACATTTAAAACTGAATCAGGTAAACAGCGGAAAAACAGTAATACAACCCAATCGAATCTGTAAGTACAAAATACTTAAACAACCAGATCGAACTAAATACCAAGAACAAATACCAACAACTACAGGTCAACCTCTGCCAGCTCCCTGTCCACTCCCTCCTGGACCGTCTAACCTGAGACCTGCCCCATCGAATAGGGTGTCCAAAACAGAGATAAACCGAGGACGTGAGCATAAAACGCTCAGTACCGAAAGCATGAGTATACAAGACTATGACATGCATGTATGCAAAATGTACTGGATACCAGGATCTGGGTATATCGAAATACTGCTCAGACAAATGACGTCAAGGTATGTAGCACTCTGCGCCGTCGCACCAGGAGGTGGCTCCCATACCAAAATAAACCTGTGGATATACCGGTGACCTGACCACCGTCGGCCAACGGGGTCCAACCATCCACAACAAACGAGGGCTGAGCACCCTCTCAACAGGCTATCTCAAAGATAATCAGGCTCAACATGATTATGCAAATGCCGCATAATAAACCATGCATCATATGACAGATAATAATGCAACATATAGACATGCAACACATAGTAAAGCATACTCAATCCTGCTATCTCGGATAGTACTTTCGTACCTCAAACCAGTAGATCCTAGCAATCAGCCCTAGAATCAAGCCTACAATCCAAGTGATACCATATCACTAAACCACATCTAAAAGCCTTAACTAGACTAATAGATACTCCCAAATCTCAAAGGGAACCCAGAACTATACCTGCGTCCGTAGTCAGCCTACTGATGCCGCTAGCCCCCAACTAGAGCACAGCTCCGCTACAAAACCAGTAGCTCCCCGCTAGTGCCCGAACCTCGGGAAAAGACTAGAAACCCATCAGAAACGACTAAAACGCTCTGGAACTCTCGGAATTGGCGAGTGAAAAGTGAAGCCTCGCGCTTCTATTTATAGACAACGATCGGACGATCCGATCCACTTCGGACGATCCGAACATTGCATGTCTTCCACGTGTCCAGCCACCTGTCTTCGGACGATCCGAACCCTGAACGGACGATCCGAACTCTGACATGACATGACTCGTCTGACTCCGAACAGAACGGACGATCCGAACCCACTTCGGACGATCCGAACCAACTTCGGACGATCCGAACCCGGTTCTGTCCTTCCGATCCCACCGAAATACAATTAATCCAATAATTAACTCAAATTAGGCATCGGGATACTACAGAGGTGCACCACGATTCCAGATTGTAGGGTCATCAGCACCAGTGCCACAGATGGAGAGACAGGCATCCTCTGTACACTCCTTCCAGCCACCCTCCACACAGACCCAGCAGAGACCAGGAGGTAGTCAGACAGTGAGTCAACCTCCGAGACAGCAGGCTAGGGTGTTTGCCCTGACAGAGGAGCAGGCGCAGGAGGCGCCAGATGACGTCATTGCAGGTAACTGTTTTCTTTGAGGTTATCCTGCATATGTGTTGATTGACACAGGTGCATCTCATACATTCATAGCTGAACATTTTGCATTGAGACATTCATTGCCTGTTGAGTCGATATCGAGAGTAGTGTCTATAGCTTCTCCGTTGGGAAGTGGTTTGATATATGTGACTACTGTTAGACACTGTATGCTTCAGTTTGAGGGGCATGAGATTGATCTTGATTGTGTAGTACTTGGTCTAGCTGATTTTGATTGTATAGTTGGTATAGACATGTTGACCAGGTACAGGGCCACGGTAGATTGTTTCCACAAAATTGTCAGATTCAGACCCGACATGACAGATGAGTGGAAATTCTACGGCAAGGGTTCCAGATCTCGGATTCCCTTAGTATCTGCTCTGACTATGAGTAGATTGCTTCAGAGAGGAGCAGAGGGCTTTCTCGTATATTCAGTAGATCTACTGAAGTCGAGCCCAGCATTGGCAGATCTGCCAGTGGTTTGCGAGTTTGTAGATGTTTTTCCTGATGAGATTCCAGGGTTGCCTCCGGTTCGGGAGGTAGATTTTAGCATAGATCTTGTGCCAGGCAGTGTTCTTATTTCGAGAGCTCCGTATAGGATGGCACCGATAGAGCTGAAAGAGTTGAAAGCACAATTGGAAGATCTTCTGTCCAAGGGATATATGAGACCCAGTGTATCTCCTTGGGGTGCTCCGGTGCTTTTTGTTAGAAAGAAGGATGGTTCGATGCGATTGTGTATTGATTACAGACAGTTGAACAAGGCAACAGTGAAGAACAAGTATCCTTTGCCTCGCATCGACGATTTGTTTGATCAGTTACAGGGATCTTCTGTATACTCGAAGATTGATTTGAGATCAGGGTATCATCAGCTCAGAGTTAGAGACGTTGATATACCGAAGACTGCATTCCGAACAAGGTACGGACATTATGAGTTTGTTGTTATGCCTTTTGGTTTGACGAATGCACCAGCGGTATTTATGAGTTTGATGAACCGCATTTTTCAGAGATATTTAGATGATTTTGTGATTGTGTTCATTGATGATATTTTGGTATATTCGAAGAGTCTGACTGAGCATGCAGATCATCTGAGAATTGTACTGAAAACTTTGAGAAAAGAGCAGTTGTATGCTAAACTGTCCAAGTGCGAATTTTGGCTGAGACAAGTTGTCTTCTTGGGGCATATTATATCTGGAGAGGGTATTGCGGTAGATCCGAGTAAAGTTGAGGCTGTGATCAGTTGGCCAAGACCGATTTCTGTGCCTGAGATACGCAGTTTCATGGGTCTAGCCGGGTATTATCGTCGTTTTATCCGAGATTTCTCCAGTATAGCGAAGCCTATCACCCAGTTGACACAGAAGAATATTCCATTTGTGTGGTCTGAAGATTGTGAAGCTAGTTTTGTAGAGCTGAAGAAGAGGCTGACTAGTGCGCCTGTCTTGACGATTCCTTCAGGTACAGGTGAGTTCGTTGTATACTGTGACGCATCTCACAGAGGGCTAGGATGTGTTCTTATGCAGCGAGGGCACGTGATAGCATACGCCTCTAGACAGCTGAAGCCGCACGAGACTCGTTACCCGATTCATGATCTTGAATTGGCGGCGATTGTTTTTGCACTCAAGATCTGGCGTCATTATCTGTATGGCGAGAAATTTGAGATCTATTCCGATCATAAGAGCCTGAAGTACCTCTTTTCTCAGTCAGAGTTGAACATGAGGCAGCGACGATGGCTTGATCTGCTGAAAGATTTTGATTACGAGATCAAGTACTATCCAGGAAAGTCGAATGCAGCGGCAGACGCCTTGAGTCGAAAGGTATGTGCTCTTTCCTTATCGACTGTAGGTGTATCGAATTTAGTAGAGGATTGTTGCTTGTCTGGGTTGACATTTAATACAGAGAGTAGACCGTTGCGACTTGCTGCGATTCAGATTGAGCCAGACTTGATTTTGAGGATCAAAGAAGCGCAGAGAACCGATCCGAGCGTTCAGAAATCGATTGATATGGTCAGAGCTGGTCATATATCAGAGTATCAGGTTAGAGATTCTGTTGTGTATGTGAATAACCGCTTAGTAGTACCAGAGATTTCAGATTTGAGACGACAGATCATGTCGGAGGCACACTGTAGTCGGTTCAGCATTCATCCTGGTGGCAGGAAGATGTACAATGACTTGAAGACGCAATTCTGGTGGAAGCAGATGAAGACAGATATTGCAGAATTTGTGTCTAAATGTCTGAATTGCCAGCAGGTGAAGGCAGAAAGAAAGAAGCCCGGAGGATTACTTCAGAGTTTGTCTGTTCCTGAATGGAAATGGGACCACATTTCCATGGATTTCATGACGAAGTTACCTCGATCTTCGCGGGGCTGTGACGCGATTTGGGTTGTGATAGACAGACTGACCAAATCAGCGTGCTTTATTCCGTACAGAATGACCTATCGACACGATCAGATGGCAGAGTTGTATGTCAGAGAGGTCGTCAGATTACACGGTGTGCCGAAGTCGATCGTATCAGATCAGGATCCACGATTCACTTTTCACTTCTGGCACAACTTGCAACAGGCTTTGGGTACGACTTTACACCTGAGCACTGCTTATCATCCTCAGACGGACGGACAGTCAGAGCGGACTATCCAAACTTTAGAGGACATGCTGAGAGCTGTAGTACTAGACTTTGGTACTAGTTGGCAAGATTCATTGCCGTTGTGTGAGTTTTCATACAACAACAGCTATCAGACTAGCATTGAGATGGCACCGTTCGAAGCTTTATACGGAAAGAAGTGCCGATCTCCGTTGTACTGGGATGATATCTCTGAGGTACCAGAGTTAGGGCCTGGTATGATTCGTGAGATGACCGAGAAAGTGAAGGTCATTCAGAGGAGAATAAAGACAGCACAGGATAGACAAGCGAAATACGCCAATGTCAGACGCAGACCGTTGGTATTTGAGCAGGGAGACAAAGTATTTTTGAAGATTTCACCTTTCAGAGGCGTTGTCAGATTTGGCAAGCGAGGAAAGTTGTCTCCTAGATACGTCGGTCCGTATGAGATTCTTGAGAAGATTGGCGATCGAGCTTACAGACTTGCTCTTCCTCCTTCATTGTCCGGTATACATGACGTTTTTCATGTATCGATGTTGCGCAGATACATGCCGGATGATTCTCATGTCATTCAACCTGACGAAGCCGAGCTAGATCAGACTTTGAGCTATGTTGAAAGACCGATACGAATTCTTGATTGGAAGGAGAAACAACTCAGAACCAAGACCATTCCGCTTGTGAAGGTGCAATGGAGTCGTCATGGCATCGAGGAAGCAACTTGGGAGACGGAATCTGATATGAGATAGAGACATCCCGAGCTATTCAGTTGATGTAAGTATTTGGCTAGTTTGATTTTAATATTTCTGTATATGCTTGCATTAGTAGAATGGCATGCGATTTCGAGGACGAAATCATTTCTTAGAGGGGGAGAATGTAAGGCTCGAGAATTATCGGTTGTTATTAATGTTAGATTTGAAGCCATGAGAATGCATGATATTTAGATTGGAATTGTGAAGCATGGCCGAAGCCACACTGCACCTGCGGTGCTAAGACTACCGCACCCGCGGTGTATGTGACAGAAAGGTGATGGATTTGTGCGAAGCAACACCGCACCCGCGGTACGAGCAAGAACGCACCCGCGGTGGTGAGACCGCACCCGCGGTCATGCAAGAGCCGCACCCGCGGTGATCGAAATTCAGAAAATGCATGGGCTGCCGAAGCATCAGCGCACCCACGCTCATGAGGTACCGCACCCGCGGTCGTGCGTGTCATTTGAAAAACAATAACACTCGTCCCTTGCATGCAATATATGATAGGTGTCTTCATTTCCATTTTCATTCAGAACAAGAGCCGAGAGCACTTAAGGGGATGAGCTTTCATTTCTTTTGATCTTTGACTTGGGGATTTTGAGTGATTTAGCCATCCGATTTGTACTTTGAGTTAAGATTTGTGCTCCTTGCATCAACGGCTATAAGGTGATGTAAGTTTTATATAATTCCAGCATGTTTCGAAATATATATGTTGGGGAAATTCAGATTTGAGTTAGAATGTGTTCTTGATATTTTGAGCTTGGTATATTCGTTATCGGATTAATTTTCGGAAACCGTATGCCATTATTCGAACTTTCAGCATGTATTATGTTAAGATTGGATAGATTTCAGCTTGTGTATTGAGGGGTTGATGAGATTATGAGGTGATGGTGAGTGAGTATATTGTTGTGAGATTATCGGTATCAAAGAACTACGTCGTTACACCGTCGAATTGTATTGAAACCGATTTCAGCTTCGCATATTGATTTGCTTGAGATGTATATGACTGAAGTGCACATTGTTTATGCCATTTCAGATTTGTATTGGCTATTGTGAACTCGAGACTTCGACTACGACACCGACTATTCGACAAGAAAGGTATAATTCATGTGGTCACGGGATTGCACAACTCGATTCAGATTTGATACGAGTTTCCCTAAATCACATACTAGATTGTTATTACATTTGATTATGTAATGTCTTGTTTATTGATTTATATTCGAGTCCTAAGATAGGAGATATTGGCAGATTGGCCAAAACTAGACGTTTCGGTGTATCGACACATAGGAGCAGATTTGCTATATGTGTAGACCCTCGATACAGAGTTGACCGAAGTCTAGGAATAAGACGTACCGTTGCCCCGAGTGGTTGGGTAGGTGACAGACCGTCTTATTCACACCGGGATCCCTAGATTAGAAAAGAGTCGAGTCACGATTTAAATATTGAATACAGATTTGTATTCTTCTACATGTTTAGATTTGTATTCATGTTACTTGATATATGCTATGCTTTTGTAAATGATTATTACATTGCATGCATCCATGTTTTATACTGGGATATGTTCTCACCGGAGTTATCCGGCTGTTGTCGTGTTTGTATGTGTGCATGGAAACAGGTGGGGCAGGATCTGGGTCTCGAGCTAGATGAGAGATTGATGATAGCGTGGAGATCTCGGGCGTTGAAGATTTGTAGTGTTTCCTACTAGACTTGTATCACTTATGTTGTAGTTGGTATGTAAACACTGGTGTATGGTGGTACTAGACAGACATGTATGTACATTATGTTGTTTATTTCAGTTACAGATATGATATGCTTTAGTTATACATTTGAATTATTATTAAAAGCAAATTTTTGACCCACATTTTCGAGCATATTTGTTCATGTAGTCAGATTGGATACATGTTTTCATGATTGTTTATGCTTTTATATATGTCTTATATGATTGCGTTAATACATTGTTTGTACTTGGATATTTAGATCTCACCGGAGTTATCCGGCTGTTGTCTTGTCTGTATGTGTGCATGGCAACAGATGGGACATGTTCAGGGTCACAGAGGTGAAGAAAGATCGAGATTAGAGTGGTGATTTCGGACTTGGAGATAGATAGGTTTTATTACTTGATTGTAGTAGTTGAACCTAGTTTTGATTTAGATGCACATTATACAGGATTTGTATTATTATACTGGTTTGTATAATAGATTGATTCCATTACCTTCCGCATTTTAAAAAAAAAAATTAGACCCTGTATTAGAATTGATTAATTAGTCCCAATGACGATTAAGAAGATGATTAGCGTCCGGGTCCCCACAACAGGTGGTATCAGAGCGATAGATCCTTTGGATTGAGATAGAAGAGGCTAGTGAGCGGGGTAGATTGAGGTTTTCTTCCTGTTTTTGAATGCTAGCATGTCTTACTACTTTAATACATGTTACTTGCTTATCTGATAGATATAGTAATATGTTTTATTAAGATTGAATCAGCACCGATTCTAGATCAGCAGTAAGATGATCAGAGGAGGATTGAAACAGAAGTATGGTATTTGTTAATAATCTATTTAATTATCAGATATGCCTTCCAGACGAATCCCAGAACAGAGAAGTACATCAAATCCTCCAATGGATGTCACCCCGACTGCAATGGAAATGTTACTGAAACGATTTTAATCATTTCATTCGCCAACCTTGAAAGGAACAGAGAACGCTGTGGAATGCGAGAATTGGCTTGATGATATAGAGATGCTGTTCGAATCCTTGGAGTATACAGATGAGAGGAGAGTGAAATTGATTGGACACCAGTTACACGATGTTGCAAAGGATAGGTGGATTACGAGAAAGAGAGCCATGGAACATAGAGGTACGACTATTACCTGGAATATATTCAGAACTGAATTTTATCAACGTTTCTTTCCAGTGTCGTATCGAAAAGACAAGGGGGCGGAATTTGCCAATATAAAGCAGGGACATATGAACATAGAAGAGTACGTGTCAAAGTTCTCCACCTTGTTGAAATTTGCTCCACATGTGGCTGACAGCGAGGAAGCTACTGCTGACCAGTTCATCAATGGCCTGAACCCCGATAGGGCCGACCGAATAATTTTACTGACGCCCTGAACAGAGCTAAGGGAGCAGAAGCCGGTCTGATGAGACAGAAAGGGCTTCATTTGTGCCTCCAGCACCGAGATCACAACAACCACCTCCCAGATTTGAGGGGGGTAGCAGCAGTGGAGGGAAGAAGGAATTTTTGAAAGCCAGAGGAAAGCAATTCAAGAAATCTGGCAGCAGTTCTTCCAGCTCCGGTTGTTCCAGACAGATCTAGAGTTACACTGGAGTTTATTGTAGGACTTGCGGAGGAAGACATGAAACCGAGCAATGCCAAGAAGTGACTAGTAGTTGCAACATCTGTAAACAGCTGGGAGACTTTGCTAAAGTGTGTCCACAGAGAGGTTCACCGAGAACTCACGGGGCCGAGTCATCGGGATCAGCAGCACAGACTGAGAGACAATCAGCTGCGGTTCACACATTCCAGTCAGCGCCAGCTCAGTCACAGCAGAGGCCAGGAGGTAGCCAGACCGTTAGCCAGCCTCCTAGACAGCAAGCCAGAGTATTCGCTTTGACAGAGGAGCAGGCCCAGGAAGCACCAGATGACGTTGTGGCAGGTAACTGTTCTTTATGTGGTTACTCTGCTTATGTACTGATTGATACCGGTGCTTCACATACGTTTATTTCTGAACGATTTGCATTAAGTCATGCATTGCCTGTAGAGTCTTTAGCTACTGTAGTGTCTGTCTCTTCGTCTCTGGGGCTAGGTTTGATATCTGTAAACTCTGTTAAACATTGTGTACTACAGTATGACGGGCACGAGATTGAATTAGATTGCATCATACTTGGGTTTTCTGATTTCGATTGTATTATCGGTATTGATATGCTGACCAAGTACAGAGCGACAGTTGATTGTTTCCACAAGATAGTGAGATTCAGACCAAACATGGCTGAAGAGTGGAAATTTTACGGTAAGGGTTCTAGATCGAGAATTCCTTTAATATCCGTATTATCTATGACTCGATTGTTACAGAAAGAAGCAGAAGGATTCCTTGTATATTCAGTAGATTTACTGAAGTCGAGTCCAGCATTGGCAGACCTGCCAATAGTACGTGAGTTTGCCTGACGTCTTCCCAGATGAGATCCTGGGATTACCTCCAGTTAGAGAGATAGACTTCAGCATTGAATTGATGCCAGGTACAGTGCCGATCTCTAGAGCTCCGTACAGAATGGCACCAGTTGAATTGAAAGAATTAAAAGATCAGCTGGAAGATTTACTGGCCAAGGGGTAAATCAGACTGAGTGTTTCTCCTTGGGGTGCTCCAGTATTATTTGTGAGAAAGAAAGACGGTTCGATGAGACTCTGCATCGACTACCGGCAACTAAACAAGGCAACGATAAAGAATAAATATCATTTGCCTCGTATTGATGATTTATTCGATCAGTTGCCGGGTTCTTCAATATATTCCAAGATTGACTTAAGATCGGGATATCATCAGCTGAGAGTCAGAGATTCTGATATCTCAAAGACATCATTCAGAACCAGGTATGGACACTATGAATTTATTGTCATGCCGTTTGGTCTGACGAATGCTCCAGCTGTATTCATGGGATTGATGAACCGTATCTTTCAGAAATATCTCGATAAATTCGTGATTATATTCATTGATGATATTTTGATTTATTCAAAGAATATGAGTGAGCATGCTGAGCACCTAAGAACTGTGTTGCGAATTTTAAGGACTGAGAATATATATGCTAAACTGTCGAAATGTGAGTTTTGGTTAAGACAGGTAGTATTTCTGGGTCATATTATATCCGAAGATGGGATATCGGTGGATCCCAATAAAGTGGAAGCCGTGATTTCTTGGCCAAGACCGACGTCGGTGCCCGAAATTCGAAGTTTCATGGGTTTAGCGGGGTATTACCGTCGTTTCGTTAAATAATTTTCGAGTATTGCTAAACCAATTACTCATCTGACTCAAAAGAATGCTCCTTTTGTTTGTTCTGAAGAATGTGAGACAAGTTTTCTGGAGTTAAAGAAGAGGTTTACCAGTGCCCCGGTGTTGATTATTCCGTCAGGTACTGGTGATTTTGTGGTTTACTGCGACGCTTCTCACAGAGGGTTGGGATGTGTGCTGATGCAGCGAGGGCATGTTATATCTTATGCCTCAAGACAGCTTAAATCACATGAGACCCGTTACCCAATTCATGACCTAGAATTGCCAGCCATTGACTTTGCATTAAAAATATGGCGACATTACCTTTACGGGGAGAAGTTTGAGATATATTCTGATCATAAGAGTTTAAAATATCTGTTTTCACAATCTGAATTGAATATGAGGCAACGAAGATGGCTTGATTTGCTTAAAGATTTTGATTGTGAAATCAAATATTATCCAGGAAAGTCTAATGCAGCAGCAGACGCACTGAGTCGAAAGGTATGTTCTTTATCCTTATCGACGATTGGTGTTTCACATTTGATAGAAGACTGCTGTTTGTCTGGATTAGCATTTGAAACAGATTATAGATCGTTGAGACTTTATACGGTGCAAGTAGAACCTGAACTGATCTTAAGAATTAAGGCAGCTCAGAAAGTTGATCAGAATGTACAGAGATCAGTATCAATGGTCAGAGCAGGGCATCAATCAGAATATCAGGTACGTGATAACGTCTTGTATGTGAATAATCGTCTGGTTGTGCCGAATATTTCAGATTTGAGACGACAAATATTGTCAGAAGCGCACAAGAGTCGATTCAGTATTCATCCTGGTGGCCGAAAGATGTATAATGATTTGAAAAGACAGTTCTGGTGGAAACAAATGAAGACTGACATTGCCGAATTTGTTTCCAAATGTCTGAATTGCCAGCAGGTGAAAGCAAAAAGAAAGAAACTAGGAGGGTTATTACAGAGTTTGTACATTCCTGAATGGAAATGGGATCACATTTCCATGGATTTTGTGACACAATTTACGCGTTCCTCCCGAGTTTGTGATGCGATTTGGGTCGTGATTGACAGATTGACCAAATCTGCATGTTTTATACCGTACAAGATGACGTACAGATATGACCAGATGGCAGAGATCTATGTCAGAGAAGTAGTCAGATTACATGGAGTGCCGAAGTCAATTGTATCAGACCGTGATCCTCGATTTACTTCGCACTTCTGGCAGAGTTTGCAGCAGGCTCTCGGTACGAAGTTATATCTGAGTACCGCATATCGTCCACAGACCGACGGACAGTTAGAGCGGACTATCCAGACACTAGAGGATATGCTGAGAGCAGTAGTGCTTGATTTTAACACTAATTGGCAAGATGCATTGCCTCTTTGTGAGTTTTCGTACAACAACAGCTATCAGGCGAGTATTGAGATGGCACCATTTGAAGTGTTGTACGGAAAGAAATGTCGATACACTCTTTATTGGGATGATATCTCTGAAGTTCCTGAGATTGGGCCAGATATGATCAGAGATATGACAGAAAAAGTGAAGCTAATTCGAAAGAAAATGACGGCAGCACAAGACAGACATGACAAATATTCCAATGTACGATGCAGACCGTTGGTATTTGAGGTAGGAGACCGAGTATTTTTGAAAATTTCCCCTTTCAGAGGAGTTGTCAGATTTTGCAAGAAAGGGAAATTGTCTCCACGATACATTGGGCCTTATGAGATTCTCGAGAAGATAGGAGATCGTGCCTATCGACTCGCTTTACCGCCTTCATTATTCGGGATATATGATGTTTTTCATGTATCGTTACTAAGCAAAAATATCTTCCTGATGCTTCACATGCTATTCAACCAGACGAGGCCGAACTGGATGAGACGTTGAGCTATGTTGAAAAACCAATTCAGATTATTGATCGTAAAGAAAAACAGCTCAGAACAAAGACTATTCCACTTGTTAAAGTTCAATGGACTCGTCATGGTACTGAGGAAGCAACCTGGGAAACCGAATCAGATATGAGACAAGAGTTCCGAGAGTTATTTCGATAATGTAAATTTCTTATACAGTTTTGTATATATACTCCTTATTGATATGAATGAAATGCTTGTGATTTAGAGGACGAAATCATATCTTAGGGGAGGAGAAATGTAATGCCAGAGATTTTATGTCGTGTTAAAATACGATTATAGATTTTTAATCGAGACGATTATGAAGAGACTAAGCGTGACAAGATATGAGATCACGTGTGCAAATTAAGGTGCGAGAACAGTAGCATCGGCGCACATGCGCGACTATATGCGCGCACATGCGCGAGGATTCCAGAAAGGGTGGCACATCTGCACGACTTGAATTTGCGCACATGCGCGAGACAACCTGAGAGGGGGTATTTTTGAGCAGAAGCCTCGCGCATGTACGCCGAATATGGCGCGCATATGCGCGAGTCCCCGTGAAGCTACGCGCCGAGACTTAAGTCTCGCGCATATGTGCGAAGAAAGTACGCGCATATGCGCGAGAGGCTTTGGACGAATTTTGAGATTGACACGTAGCAAGTTGCATGCAATATATATATATATATGCAACAAATCTAATTATTCAGAAAAAGAAAAAGGAAACGAAAGCTCCGGAGAAAATTAGCTTTTGAATTTTAGAATTCGATTTGCGATCAATCCGTCCGTTAGATTTTAAATCCGACTTCGGTAATGTGTTCCTATCAATGCAGGCCACAACCGGACGTAAGTTTTATTACGTTTTGAAATTTTTGGAATTACGATGTTGTTAGAATTGAATACACGTCACATATGTTGTTCTTGACATGTTAGACATCGTAGAATCGAAGTCAGATTAAAAAACGGAATGTATATGGAATTGTTATGAATTTCAGAATGAGATTGACTAGAATTGATATTAGATTTGTACGGTGGTTGATTGTAAATTATTGGAATTGGTATAGACTGACATAGTATTATCAGTATCGCAAGATTGTACTGTTGTACCGTCAGAATTTGATAAAACAGAGATATTGTGATTTGATTAGAATATTGATACAGAATATTGATATTGTCATTGCAAGATTGAACAGTGACAGACTTTGAATCAAGACTTCAATTGTATCAGAACGAAAGCAAGAAAGGTATAAATTAATGTTGAGTTGGGATTGCACAACTCAAGTGAGGTTTGACTTGAGTTTCCCTAAATCACATACTTTATTTTATTGCATTGATATTTGCAGATTATCAGATTGATATATTAATTTATTGACTTAGAGCAGAGTCAGAGTCTGAGTCTAGGGCAGATCAGCCTAGCTAGGGCAGAACTGCCGAGTCTTTGTCAGAACCGCTGAGACTCTAGACTTACAGTGTATCGATGAGCTTAGATGTAGATCGACGTCTATTGTAGAAATTCGATACAACATACCAAAGTCTAAATTAGATTGGGATCCCTAGGTTAGAAATGAGATAAGATAAGATAACAAGTCATTGACTTAAATACAGATTCGTATTTGTTCATGTAGTCAGATTGGATACATGTTTTCATGATTGTTTATGCTTTTATATATGTTTTATATGATTGCATTAATACATTGTTTATACTAGGATATTTAGATCTCAGCGGAGTTATCCGGCTGTTGTCTTGTCTGTATGTGTGCATGGCAACAGGTGGGACAGGTTCAGGGTCACAGAGGTGAAGAAAGATCGAGATTAGAGTGGTGATTCCGGACTTGGAGATAGATAGGTTTTATTACTTGATTGTAGTAGTTGAACCTAGTTTTGATTTAGATGGTTTTGATTTAGATGCAAGTTATACAGGATTTGTATTATTATACTGGTTTGTATAATAGATTGATTCCATTACCTTCCGCATTTTAAAAAAAAAATATTAGAGCCTGTATTAGAATTGATTAATTAGTCCCAATGATGATTAAGAAGATGATTAGCGTCCTGGGTCCCCACACAAATGCTATCTGGGTGATTGTTGATCGTCTTACCAAATCAACGCACTTCTTACCTATTAAGACGACTTTCATCATGACTCAATATACAGAGTTTTATATCCGAGAGATAGTCAGACTTCATGGTATTCCCGTTTCTATAGTATCTTACCGAGATCCTAGATTCACTTCTTCCTTTCGGAAGAGTTTGCATTCAGCTGTGAGTACGAAGTTGATGTTTAGCACAGCCTTCCTTCCTTAGATGGATGGTCAGTTAGAGAGAGTTATCCAGAGTTTGGAGGATCTTCTCCGTGCATGTGTCATCGATTTCTCCGGGAGTTGGGAGTCGAATTTCCATTGGTGGAGTTCATCCTATAACAACAGTTTTCAGTCTTCTATAGGTATGGCTACGATATGTTTTCGTGAAGATAGCACCTTTGAAAGGTGTCATGCGGTTCGGGAAGAAAGGAAAGCTCAGTCCGAGATTCATCAGACCATTTGAGATTCTCGACAGGGTTGGGACGTTACTTATCGTGCTGCTCTTCCGCCGAATCTGGCCGGAGTACACAATGTGTTCCACGTCTCTATGCTGAGAAGTATATGGCGAATCCTTCACATGTCTTGAACTTTGAGCCGTTGCAGCTTACTCCGAGCCTGTATTATGAAGAAAGAACAGTGCAAATATTCAACAGACATAAAAAGAAGCTTCGAAACAAACTTGTTAAGCTAGTGAAAGTCAAATTGCTTAATCATTCAGAGTAGGAAGCTACGTGGGAATCTGAACCAGAAATGAGGAGTCGTTATCCCGAGTTATTCGGTAAGTTCTGATTTCGAGGACGAAGTTTCTTTTAAAGAGGGAGAGTTGTAGAACCCGATAAATCAGACTACGTATAAGCCATGCATAATTGGTATTATTTGAATTAAAAATAAATTTTTAATTATATATTTTTGGAATGTTTAATTCATTTTAAAATTTGTTAAGTCGAGATAATTTATTTTAAAATGCAGAGGTTGAGTTTTTATCTTTTCGGTTAAATACGCGAGGCAGGATTTGAGTTGGAGAATTGAGATAAAATTTAATAATAAGATAATATTCTTAAATTTAATTTAATCCAGGGAATTATTTATTTTAATGTAAAAGAATGTTTAAAGATTTATTTAATTAATTGGAGTAAGTTAGTAAATAAGTTCTTTTATGTCAATAATTAATTAAAAACCTAAAGTAAAATGTGCAACCAATTGGCATATATTAATCTAGACATAATATATTCAAGAAATTATACCCTAACATGTTAGTAAATTTATTTTAAGACGTTGCCATGCATACAAGAAAATTACTATCCAAAATTAATTTATTATTTCACTAAAATACATAATAAGTGTTTAAAACTTTAAGGAGTTAAAATTCAATAATTAAGCAATATTTTACCTCCATTTATTAAGCAAATTTTCGGCCCCCTTAGAATCAAATCCTTACATGTTTGGCAACTCTCCATTTTGATTCCTTTCCTTAACCTTTCTTTGTATGATAATTCCCTCACTTTTAAATCCCCAATAATTAATAATTAAACACTTTTATTGCAGCCTAATTAAACCACTAAATCAGCCAATCTATTCCTAGTTCTCGAGCCACATAAAATGGTAGAATATCATTTCCTTGTGCCATTCTATTCCTTAAATTGAAACTTCCCTTTAATGCATTCTTGACTCCTTTATTTTCCTAGTAGCCTTCCCTTCATTCCTTTGTATCTCCTTCCCCTCCTTCAATTCGAAAATTTCAGAGAATTTAGCAGCAAATAACCGTGACTTTCAGCAACAATAACAAGAAAGAAAAAGGACTCCCTCTCCGCCGTGCCGTGTTCGTCGTAGTGTTTGTTTCTTCTTAAAACCAAATTTCAGGCATGCTTATATTGTTCATTTTCTCTTCAATCAAGTCCTAAACATATTTTTAAAAACATGCTATGTTCATGAATCATGAAAAACACGAAAATATTACAGCAACTTTTCGAAAACCTGTGCAATATTTTTCGGCTTTCACTTGTTGCCTCACAGTTTTGATTGTTTTTGTGGTTTCATGAGGGTGGCTCGATTCCAGGCACTCAAGGTTGTATCTAGGCATGTACTAGGGTGTGTTAGGATCATTTTGGTCCATTAGTTCAGTAGTGCCCAAATTACGTACACGTATAATCCATGCATTCATTTAATTATTCAATCATTTAATTAATTTTAAATCAGCTTTAGCCATTCATAATTTATGAAAATGCATTATTTTAAATTATTCATGTTTATTGTGATTCACGTTAAAATATTTTTCGAGTTTCATGTTTCAGGCGATTATTCGAGGCGGGATCGAGGAAAAGACCGGCGACGATTTTTGGCAATTTCAAAAGATGGTATTTTACTTTAAGTTAAGGATGGGGCATTTTAAATGATTTATTTAGTTTAAGCATTTTAAAACATTTTTTATGTATTTAGTAATTTAAGAGTTTAGAACTTTTAAAATAGTGTGTAATTATTTTAAATGAGGAGTTTGATTAAATTAGTGTGAGTTAACTTTTAATTAGTATTTTAATTAGTTAATTTAGCACTAATTTCTCCTAATTAAAAACCCACACATACATTACACACACTTACACATTTTTATACACACTAAAACACACAACACACCCTTCACATCTCATTTTTCAGATTTTAAAGGAGAGAAAACCTAGGTTTTTAAGAACCCTTGCAGCCGCCCCTCCCCTCTCCATCTTCCAGCGAATTTTCGTGCATTTTCTTCAAGGATTTTAAGCGCCGCGTTCGTCCCGGATCGACCCTCACTCCGTCTCGCTTTGGTTTCGTTACGGTATTTCAAATCATCAAAAGGCACGTATAATCTCTCTTTTGCAGCGTCGATCATGTCATATTATGTGTTGCGTTGTTTTATACGTAAAATTCATGTATTATGTTCATAGTTTGAGCGGTTAATTGTTTGGATGGATTTTGAAAGAAAATATTTTGATCTAAATCACGTTTTTACTGTTCTTGTTAAAACTGCGAATTTTCGCTCGAGATTTTGAGAAAACTTTCAATAATAAAAATGTAGAACTTTTTGTTACCTTCGATTTGATATAAAATTCGAGTTATTTGGATAAAAATTGAGTGAGTTATGGCGTTTTTCGTGGGACTGCTCAAACTGCGACTTTTACGTAAATTGTGTTTTTGAAATTTTATTGTTGCAGGCTTCGTTGGGGATCGACGGGTGTCATTTCGTGTCTTTAGCACTTGAGAGATTGAATGGGCGTATAAATCGTGTTGTTGTCAAAAGTCGCGTTCACGGGTTTATTGGGTTGCTTGTGATATGTGGGTGTTTTGGGGCAATAGTATAAGCTTGGGTCAGTGTTATGGTATACTAGGATGGGTCTCGAGGTGTCCGTTCATAGTCCGCACAATCAAGTTTGGGAGTAATAAGCAATATAAGAATTTCCCACAGGCTTTATTTCATCCGAGGCTAGCCGGACCCCTACACGGACCCAGGCACGGGGTTCGTGCCTTTGTTCCTTATGGAGTGTCTTTTCACCGAGTCTACACGGACCCCTACTCGGACCTAAGAACGGGGTCCGTGTCTCCCCTTTTCTGCACACACGTTTTACAGTACCTACACGGACCTGGGCCCGAGTTCCGTTTACTTGAGTTTTGGGAAATATTATGCTATGCTTTGAGGTTTGATGTCTTGGTTTAGGCAATGTTTAACAATGTCGAGTCACGGGGATTTTAGAACGTCCTAAGGAAATGTATGAGCTCGTGGGTAAGCTTGACTGTTACGTTTAAGTTACACCCATTAAGCTTATGAATTCACGTTAGTATGTTGCAGCAACGACCCCGATCGAGGTCCAACGGATCCTCAACGCCAAGTAAGTATGTTGACGTGCAAGAAAATATTTTAAGTTTTCGATGTATGCTAAATGTCTTGTGACCAAATTATGAATGGGTTTGGAAGTCGGTGAACGTGGCCGAGGACCTATCCACCCCGTTAAATTATGAACGGGTTAGATCGTGGTTGGGAAGCGTTAAAGTATGAACGGGGAACAACCAGCCCGTTAAATTATGAACGGGGATCTCATGTATGTGGCATTGGATATGTCCCTGTAAGCCCATTACTGTGGTTTGTCTGATCAGGCGTTTATTATGTATGGGTCACTTGCTTTGAAACATCCTCTACGCAAAATGAAGTTATGTATGTTTAAGTATGATCAAGTATGCAAGCATGTTTATGAAAGCTTTTAAGTTATGGCACATCTATGTATGTATGCAAGATCAAGCTCATTTCAAATCCAAGCTTCAAGTATGTATGTTCTAATTTAAAGTTGCATGCGATTTTATTATGTATTATTTGCTATTCTCAGTTTATACGTGTCGAGTCTTTAGACTCACTAGACCTGATCGATGCAGGTGAGGATGTCTATGAGGAGACAGGAGGTGGGGACCAAGTAGCGGGCTTGGACTGAGCGGGAGGCTAGACCCGAGGACTGCCCACGCTGTTTTAATATTTTTATGCAAGTTTAAAATTCTTTGATTGCATGTTTTGATACGAGATGTTCTGAGCAACCTTTTCTTTTAACAAAATTTTTATTGGTGAATGGATGATGTAGTGACGACCGTATTGACTTTATTTTCGTATTTAAGAAAAATTTTAATTCTTCCGCAAATTTTGAGTTGTAAAAGTACGGTACGTTACAGTTGGTATCAGAGCGGTGTTCTTGTAAAGGGTTATGCCTACTGTCAGTCGCAAGAAGCTCACGAAGTCACACCTTAAGTCTGTAAGTTTAAAGTTTTAAATTCATGTTATGTAGTAAGCATTACGTTTGATTTCAGCATGTCTATGTTTTAAGCTCGAGTTACGTGCATATTATGATATTAGTAGTATGTTCATGCATGTAGGTTTACGTGTTGGGTAAATTATTGGAACAGTATGCCTCCTAGACGTGTGATTGACCGTGAAGCAAGGGACGAGGATAGGGAAGCTCGTGAGGAGAGGAGACACGCTCCTCCACCTCAACCTCCAGACATGCAGGCTCAAATTCTTGCTGGTATGATTCAAATCTTTGCGCAGTTTGCGGGGACCCAGGCTAGAGCAGTGGGTGTAGGGGCGAGGCCCCAACCGGAAGCAGTGTACGAGAGGTTCAGAAGAATGAGCCCAAAGGAGTTCTCGGGTACCACCGACCCGATGGTAGCTGAGGGATGGATCAAATCCATCGAGGTAATCTTTGACTTTATGGAACTGACCGATGAAGATGGGGTCAGGTGTGCCACGTTCCTTCTGACAGGGACGCTAGGCTGTGGTGGGAGAGTTCGTCAGTGACAGTCAACTTAAAAGTGCTGCCTTGGAATAGGTTCAAGGAGGTCTTCTACTCAAAGTACTTTACTGAGGAAGTACGATCCAGATTGACGAGGGAGTTTATGACACTGAGGCAGGGGGATAGCAGCATGGCAGATTTTCTTAGAAAGTTCTAGAGGGGGTGTTACTTCGTACCCCTCATTTTGAATGATGCCCAAGCAAAGCTGAGGCATTTTATGGATGGTTTGCGGCCGATCTTGCGCCGTGATGTGAGGGTATCTGGCCCTACTACATACGTAGTTTCCGTTTCTAGGGCTTTGGCGGTAGAGCAAGTACCAACAGGATATCGAGGCTGACAGGTTGGGAAAGAGGCCCTACCATGGCACCACCGCAGTCGCAGCATCAGCATCAGCGACCCCAGCACAAGAGGCCTTACCAGTGGCCATCAAGGAAGAAACCTTATCAGGGACCACCGAAGGGCAAAGGTCCAGTTCAGCAGCAAGGGGCACCCCAGAAGCCCGTTAATTTCCCAGTATGTCCTAAATGCAATCGCCAGCATCCCGGTCAGTGCTTATGGGTATCCGATGAAATGTTTTAAGTGTGGAGCTAGCGACCACATGCTAAAGTAGTGCCCGCAGTGGAAGCAGCCGACTCAGGGCAGAGTATTCGCCATGCATGCACAGGAGGCGAATCCAGACACGACTTTGCTGACCGGTAAACTTTCCTACCAAAGTTCAGTATTATTTTGCCTTGCATGTGGATTTTTATATGGGATTATTAGTGTGCTAGTATTATTTTTGAATAACTTGAGATATTGGTTTCTTCTATGCTTAAGGTTTATGTTAGTAATTTTGGGATATAAGTTAGTTTGTTGTGCTAACGTCTCTAAGGAAATATTTTCATAAAGAGATTAGCCACAACGGCAGAGATAGATTCAGGAGCCACTCACTCCTTTATCTCGGAGACTTTTGCTAACCATCTAGACATTAAGTCCATTGGCCTAGACATGAATTTTTCGGTGACAGTCCCATCCGGGGAAGAGCTGTTAGCAACCAGCGTGGTCAGAGATATCAATCTGGAATTGCAGGGCCATCTAGTATATGCGGATTTGATTCTACTGCCGATGCCAGAGTTCGACATTATTTTGGGAATGGACTGGTTGAAAAAGAACAGGCTTCTGATTGACTTCCAGAAAAGATCAGTATTGGATAGGCCGCTGGGCATGGAACAGTTTCTATTTGAGCCAGACAGATAGAGAAGCTTCCCTCGCATGATTTCGTGCATGCAGGCGAAGAGGCTGATTTCCAAGGGGTGTCAGGCCTTCTTGGCCAATATTTTTTCAGCGCCTGATGTGCCCACTCCATCTTTATCTGAAGTACCAGTAGTCAAAGCATTCCCAGACGTCTTCCCAGACGATGTTTCAGGTCTTCCACCAGAGAGAGAGGTGGAGTTTGCTTATGATCTCATGCCAGGCACATTGCCAATCTCCAAGGAACCGTACCGATTAGCTCCAGCTGAGATGATAGAGCTCAAGCAGCAGATTCAGGAGCTCCTCGACAAGGAATTTATTAGCCCTAGTTTCTCACCGTGGGGCGCGCCGGTACTCTTTGTGAAAAAAAAGGATGGAATCATGAGACTTTACATCGATTACCGAGAATTGAACAAGGTAACGATCAAGAACAAATACCCACTCCCTAGAATCGAAGACTTGTTTGATCAGTTCCAGGGAGCTACAGTGTTCTCTAAGATAGATCTTCGATCAGGGTATCACTAGCTGAAGGTGAAGGATGCAGATGTTCACAAGACGGTCTTCACGACCAGGTATGGGCATTACGAGTTCTTAGTAATGCCATTTGGGTTGACGAATGCTCAAGAAATTTTCATGGATCTAATGGATCGAGTATTTCAGCCTACCTTGATCATTTCGTCATAGTGTTTATTAACGACATTCTCATTTACTCGAAGAGCCATGAGGAGCATAGCTAGCACTTGAGGACAGTGTTTCAGGTTTTGCAGAGTCGCAAGTTGTTTGCGAAGTTCATTAAGTGCAAGTTTTTGTTGCAGAAACTAGCGTTTTTGGGGCATATAGTGTCTAGCAGTGGTATTGAAGTGGATCCAGCAAAGGTAGCAGCCGTTAAGGAATGGGTTGAGCCAAAGAATGCATCAGAAATCCGCAGTTTTCTGGGTTTAGCAGGTTACTACCGTAAATTCATTCGGGGATTTTCATCCATAGCAATGCCACTCACTTCACTGACCAAGAAGAATGCTATGTTCGTGTGGAGTGAAGAATTCCAGAAGAGCTTCGATATTCTGAAGCAAGATCTAATTTCGGCGCCAGTGCTAGCCATGCCGACAGGGCAGGGTGAATTTGTGCTTTATACCGATGCATCTAAGCTCAGATTAGGCGCAGTGTTGTTGCAGCAAGGTCGGGTTATAGCTTATACTTCCAGGCAGTTGAAGTTGCATGAGAAGAACTACCCGACGAATGATTTAGAATTAGCCGCAGTCGTCTTTGCGTTGAAGATTTGGAGACACTACTTGTACGGCGAGAGGTGTCAGATTTTCACTGACCACAAAAGTCTGAAATATTTTTTCACGCAGAAGGAACTAAACATGAGGCAGAGGCGATGGTTGGAGTTGGTGAAAGACTACAACTGCGAGATTAAATACCATCCAGGAAAGGCTAACGTGGTCGCAGACGCCTTGAGCAGGAAGGTGGCAGTTGTAGCACAGTTGTCTGGGCAGAAACCTCTTCAATCCGAGATCCAGAGGTTTGATTTAGAGGTTTATCGTAAGGACAGAGCTCCTAGACTGTCTAATCTGACAGTCAAATCCGATTTGCTAGACCGCATCCGTGCAGGTTAGTCATCAGATGAGCAATTACAGAAATGGAGACTGAAGGACGAAGCCAAGGTCAGTCTACTGTACACAATGTCAGATGGTATTGTGAGACACAGGGGTAGAATGTGGGTGTCTAGTGTTGATTCGATCAGACAGGATATTCTGACAGAGGCACATGCATCTCCGTATTCTATCCACCCATGAGGTACCAAGATGTATAAGGACCTACAGATTCTGTATTGGTGGCCAGGGATGAAGAGAGACATCCGCAGGTTTGAGTCTGAATGCCTCACTTGTCAGCAGGTGAAGGCAAAACATCATAGGCCAGCGGGATTGGCCACTCCCCATCCCAGAGTGGAAATAAGAGAACATCACAATGGACTTCGTTGCTGGATTTCTTAGATCAGTCAGAGGCTTTAATGTCATTTGGGTTATTGTGGATCGACTCACGAAGTCAGCGCACTTTTTGCCAGTGAAGACAACTTTCTCCATGACGCAGTATGCGGAGCTTTATATCAGGGAGATAGTCCGTTTACATGGGTTCCCAATTTTGATTGTGTCCGACAGGGACCCGAGGTTTACGTCGTCCTTCTTGAAGAGCTTACATGCAGCCATGGGGACGAAGTTGCTTTTTAGTACAGATTTTCACCCGCAGACAGATGGCCAGTCTGAGAGAGTGATTCAGATTTTAGAGGATTTGCTAAGGGCCTGTATGATTGATTTTCAAGGGACTTGGGATTCTAAGATGCCACTAGTTGAGTTCACCTATAACAACAGCTTCCAATCATCTATAGTTATGGCTCCCTATGAGGCGTTGTATGGAAGGAAGTGCAGATCACAACTTCATTAGGATGAAGTTGGTGAGAGAGCAAATCTTGGTCCTGAGATAGTTCAGCAGACAGCAGATGTGGTGGTCAAGATTCGAGACAGAATGAAAACTGCCCAAAGCCGGTAGAAGAGCTACGCTGACAAGAGGAGGAGAGATCTCGAGTTTGCCGTTGGTGATCACGTTTTTGTGAAGATTGCACCCATAAAGGGTGTTATGAGATTTGGGAAGATAGGCAAGCTGAGTCCGAGGTTTATTGGACCGTTCGAGATTTTTGACAGAGTTGGGACATTAGCTTATCGTGTATCCCTTCTGCCGAATCTGGCCGGGGTACACAATGTGTTCCACGTCTCTATGCTGAGGAAGTATCTAGCCAATCCTTCGCATATTCTGAGTTATGAGCCGTTGCAGCTTGCTCCAGACCTGTCGTATGAGGAGCGACCGATTCAGATCCTAGACAGACAAGAACACAGACTCCGGAACAAAGTGACTAAGCTAGTCAAAGTCCGGTGGCTAAACCAATCAGTGGAAGAGGCCACTTGGGAGTCCGAAGCAGATATGAGACTTCGCTACCCGGAGTTGTTCGGTAAGATTTAATTTCGAGGACGAAATTTTTATAAGTGGGGGAGGAACCGTAGTGCCCAATTTCCGTACACGTATAATCCATGCATTCATTTAATTATTCAATCATTTAATTAATTTTAAATGAGCTTTAGCCATGCATAATTTATGAAAATGCATTATTTTAAATTATTCATGTCTATTGTGATGCACGTTATAATGTTTTTCGAGTTTCATGTTTCAGGCGATTATTCGAGGCGGGATTGAGGAAAAGACCCGGCGACGATTTTTGGAAATTTCAAAAGATGGTTTTTATTTTAAGTTAAGGATGAGGCATTTTAAATGATTTATTTAGTTTTAGCATTTTAAAACCTTATTTATGCATTTAGTAATTTAAGAGTTTAGAACTTTTAAAATTAGTGTGTAATTATTTTAAATGAGGAGTTTGATTAAATTAATGTGTGTTAACTTTTAATTTGTATTTTAATTAGTTAATTTAGCACTAATTTCTCCTAATTAAAAACCCACACACACGTTACACACACTCACACACACTTACACGTTTTTACACACACTAAAACACACAACACACCCTTCACATCTCATTTTTCAGATTTTAAAGGAGAGAAAACCTAGGTTTTTAAGAACCCTTGCAGCCGCCCCTCCCCTCTCCATCTTCCAGCTAATTTCGTACATTTTATTCAAGGATTTTAAGCGCCACGTTCGTCCCGGATCGACCCTCACTCCGTCTCGCTTCGGTGTCGTCGTTACGGTAATTCAAATTATCAAAAGGCATTTATAATCTCTCTTTTGCTGCGTCGATCATGTCATATTATGTGTTGCATTGTTTTATGCGTAAAATTCATGTATGATGTTCATAGTTTGAGCGGTTAATTGTTTGGATCGATTTTGAAAGAAAATTTTTAGATCTAAATCACGTTTTTACTGTTCTTGTTAAAACTAAAAATTTTCGCTCGAGAGTTTGAGAAACTTTCATAGAGAAAATGTAGAACTTTTTGATATCTTCGATTTGATATAAAATTCGAGTTATTTGGATAAAAATTGAGTGAGTTATGGCGTTTTTCGTGGGACTGCTTAAACTGCGACTGTTACGTAAATTGTGTCTTTGAGATTTTATTGTTGCAGGCTTCTTTGGGGATCGACGAGTGATCGTTGCTGCCTTTAGGCATGTTAGCATGTTGTTAAGATGGTTATTGTGGTGTCGTTTCGTGTCGTTAGGCACTTGAGAGATTGAATGGGCGTATAAATTGTGTTATTGTCAAAGTTGCGTTCACGGGTTTATTGGGTTGCTTGTGATATGTGGGTGTTTTGGGGCAATAGTATAAGCTTGGGACATTGTTATGGTATACTAGGATGGGTCTCGAGGTGTCCGTTCATAGTCCGTACAATCAAGTTTTGGAGTAATAAGCAATATAAGAATTTCCCCCAGGCTTTATTTCATCCGAGGCTAGTCGGACCCCTACACGGACCCAGGCACGGGGTCCGTGCCTTTGTTACTTCCGGAGTTTCTTTTCACCGAGTCTACACGGACCCCTACACGGACCTAAGAACGGGGTCTGTGTCTCCCTAGACTTGATCGATGCAGGTGAGGATGTCTATGAGGAGACATGAGGTGGGGACCAAGGAGCATGCTTGGACTGAGCGTGAGGCTACACCTGAGGACCGCCCGAGCTGTTTTAATATTTTTATGCAAGTTTAAAATACTCTGATTGCATGTTTTGATGCGAGATGTTCTGAGCAACCTTTTCTTTTAACAAGATTTTTATTGGTGAATGGATGATGTAGTGACGACCGTATTAACTTTATTTTCGTATTTAAGAAAAATTTTAATTCTTCCGCAAATTTTGAGTTGTAAAAGTATGGTACGTTACATGTTCAAGCCGCTACACGCTGGATGAAGGCTTGACAGCAACTTTCCCTTAGTTGCTAGTTTGCGTCTCGATTTTTTTTGTTTAGGTTGTCTAAGTTGAAGGTTCAGATCATGGTTGGTCTAAGGCCTATAACCATGGTTAGAACCCTTCCTTAGCATGTATAGGACGTGACCAAGATGGCCCTTCAAGGCTTGGTTCTTGGTCCCATCGATTTTTTTAAACAAAACACACACATGTCCCTCGGTTCATTTTTCTTGTTTGGATGATGAGTTTCGGCTTCTAGGTGTTTGGATGGATCTTGGTTGGCTTTTATCCCTTTTCCATGGTTCATACAACACTTCATCAAGTCTAGATCGCGCCATGGTCAATCATATGGCCAATGGAACGATACAAGACATCAAGGTGATTCAAATAATCGCACATCATAGAATTTTCTTTGGTGCTCTCGGTTTGAGCTTCGAGTTGTCCTAGGTGTTTGCTTGAGTTGTGGTTGGCCAAGTGCCCTTAGCCATGGTTCAATCCACACCTTAGGATGTTGGTAAGAGACTTTTGTCGGTGGTTCAAGCTCCAATGGCCATTGGTTTCACAAACCACGCAAGGAAGCGCATCTGCTGCCACTGTATTATGACAGCAACTTTGGCATCGGTTCAGAGGTCATGTTCGAGTTCTTGGTTGGCTTTTAGCCTATGTCCTTGGACTGGACAGTACCTCAATGAGAGGAAGGTCATGTTTTAGGCCGTTTGTGATTTGGTTAAGTTTAGAGTTCGTACGAGAATTTACAGTGCAATGTGCAAAGCAACTCTCGAAATAGCGTTTCACGATTTTGGCCTCCATTCACATTTTACGTGTATTACAGCCCTAGGGTTATGTTTTCCAGTATTTAAGGTGTGTTTTAATCCTTGCTAAATGATGGTTCAATGTCGGTTCGGGTTGGTACGAAGCCATGGTTGAATACTAATTTTGTTGGCCGTAATTTTCTCGTTTTTGATTCGCTTATGAAGTCTTTGTCATGGTACGGATATCCAGTCCAAGGACTGTGATGATCTTTACTTACCAGTATACCGTGGTTTAGTCTGATTAGATGTGCATGTTATGTTTGAAAGGGGATCGGTTACGGTGACCGGAAGCGCAACGGAAGTTTCAAAATATCGAATTTTAAGGGAAAAATTTCGGCCACCATGCATTTGGTGTAGCAAATACAAAAACACAACTATGTCATACATAGGGTGTAAGAAAATCGTTACCTATCAACCTCTTGAGGTTGATTTTGGCACCAACCAAGTTGTAAACAACTTGGCTCTTGAATGGAAGATAAATCTACAAGCTCTCCTCCTTTCTTCTTGAATCTTTCCTTCAAATTAGGCCCACCACCAACTAGGTAGATCCCCTCATATTTTGTACTAGAAAAATATGAGGATTTTTTCAAAGAGAAGTGTTTTTGATCTCCAACAATTGAAGAACAAAAGAGAGAAAAATGGAGGAGAGAAAATCCCTTGAAGTTTCGGCCATTGCATGTGAAAATGAGGGGAGGGAGACTAGCCTTGGACATGCAAAAAGTAGTGACCAAAAGTAGCATGCCATGCCTTGATATTTGAAAAAGTTGTCTCCAACCCTTCACCTCCCATGCATGATATATTATATGGTTTTTATCAAAATAAAAAACCATGGATTAAATTTAATTATCTCAAACATATTTGAGACTAATTAAACATTACTTGAATTTACCCAAGTCCCACTAGTTAATAATTAATTTAAATTGAGCTCTACAAGACTCAATATAATTTAATTAATTCAACACTTGAATTAATTTAATTATTTGGACTCTACTAGGTCCACTAGTGTTTAATTAATTCAACACTTGAATTAATTTAATTTAGTCCATAATAATGCTTATGAAAATCACAATTTTCAAATATATTATTCACTTGGCCAAATTTTAATTTAGGAACACTTCCATAAATCAAAATTTACATTTCTCTCATAGAAGTCATACTTCTATTTTTCTTTACACTTATAAACTCATTTATAAGTCGTTCAACACATTGAACTATTTTTACTTCTCAACGGGATCTAGAAAGCTAGTACTTGTGTGGCCCTAAATGGTTCATTGATACAACTAGCCGTGGGTTCACATCTCCATGTGATTCGGACTAAACATGTCCTTATATGAGCATACCCCAATTGCTCCATTTTTACTTATCAACACCTTGATAAAAAGAATGTCAGAACTCAAGTCTGATAGTACCCAACCAACCATGTTAAACGCCTAGCAGCATCGCTTACATGATTCCCTAGGTATCAAATGATAGTGCCTGCAAGAACCATTCAATTATGGTTAGCGTACAGTACGGTCCCTTCAACTCATATATCCCGACCGATTCGACAACCATTGGTTTATCGAGAGTTGTCAATGAATCGATACTATGTGTCATGTCGTAGTTGCATCAATGGTGTAATCTATGAAACCCCTTTCATAATTACCACCATACTCTGGCCAGAGATTTCAACCTACATACACATGATAACACATAGGATATCCATACCCGAAGGTAAGCGGTGAATCCCCGACTACAATGCATCGACTCCTATGTGTTTCGACAGAACACCCAACCTTGCCACCTGATGACCCCATGAGAGTCGGTAAACAAGTCAAAGTGTAATTCTAGCACATAGACTCTCAATGTTGTCCCGGGTCATAAGGACTAATGGTGTACAACCATAAACCAGGACGTTTCCACTCGATAAGTGAGAACCACTTGGAAAGTCCTTTAATGGAGGGTTGTTCAGTGCACTCTACCAGGAGCACCTATCTGCATGCTCGGACATCACAATGTCCCCTACCAATGAAACATGGTACTCACATCGCAGATACTAGTCTCTAACTCGAGCGGCCTATATCCTTCTTAGTGGCGGCTGAATCGACTAGGAACCGTTTAGAATATACAGTATTACAAATATGAGTTTCATGATACTCATCATATGAGCATCTCATATTCTTTCTACTATTTGTATATTCAAGGGCTTTATCTATGCAACTAGCATGGGTATACAGATAAAGATGTGCCAAAGTAATAATTTCAAATATTATTAAAATAAAGACTGCTTATACATAGAGTTTCATTGTGAACACTCGGCCAACAATTGGCTCGACGGGCACCTACTCTAACAATCTCCCACTTGCACTAGAGCCAACTACCCATATGCTTCAAACCCATTGATTCGCGATGCATATCGAATAATGGTCCAGGTAAAAGCTTAGCTAGTGGATCAACAACATTGTCTGCGGAGCCGACTTTGTCGATAGACACTTCTCTTTCAACAATCCCTCCGAGGATGTGGTACTTTCTCAATACTTGTTTGGACTTCTGATGAGACCTTGGCTCCTTTGCTTGAGCTAAAGCTCCCGTGTTGTCACACAACACCGGGACAGGAGCAACTCCATTAGGAATGACGTCCAACTCTTAGACGAAATTCCTTATCCAAACAGCCTCCCTTGTTGCATCTGATGCAACAATGTATTCGGCCTCTGTGCTAGAATCCGCAGTATTGTCTTGCTTGGAACTCTTCCAACAGACAGCAGCACCATCGAGCATGAATACAAACCCAGAGGTTGACTTCGAGTCATCGATATCTCTTTGGAAGCTAGAGTCGGTATAGCCTTCCAATTTTAGTTCTCCACCCCATAGACCAAGAACAATTTATTGGTCCTTCTCAACTACTTGAGGATGTCTTTCACAGCTTTCAGGTGTGGAAGACCAGGGTTCGATTGATATCTACTCACTACACTTAGTGCGAAAACCACGTCAGGACGTGTAGATATCATCTCATACATGATGCTACCAATCGCAGATGCATATGAAATGCTTTGTCATCGCCGCTATCTCTGCATCAGTCTTGAAAGACTGACTTGAATAGGGACACGCCATGACACATTGGTAGATGTCCTCTCTTGGACTCATCCATCGAGAACCGCTTCACGATTGTATCAATGTATGTGGACTGGGTGAGATCAAGCAATCTTTTCGATCTATCTCAATAGATCTGTATCCCAATACAAGAAAATGCTTCACCCAAGTCCTGCATCGAGAACTAACTCGCTAACCATATCTTAGTTGATTGCAACATTCCTACATCATTCCTAATGAGTAGAATGTCATCAACATAAAGCACCAGGAATGTCACCACACTCCCACTGACCTTCTTATACATACAGGGTTCCTCAGGATTCTTAGTAAATCAAACTCTTTGATTGTACTAGCGAATCTAAGGTTCCAACTCCTAGATGCCTGCTTCAGACCATAAATAGATCTCTGAAGTTTGCATACCATATGCTCACTTCCGATAGATGTAAACCCTTCAGGTTTGAGACATGTAAATCACTTTCTTAAAATTCCCATTAAGAAAGTTTGTCTTGTCATCCATATGCCATATCTCATAGTCATACCATGCAGCTATGGCTAGCAAAATCCTTATGGACTTGAACATTGCAATTGGAGAAAAGGTTTCCTCAAAGTCAACTCCTTGTCTTTGAGTATATCCTTTTGCCACCAATCGCGCCTTGAAGGTCAATACCTTCCCATCCGTCCCAAGTCCCTGTTAGAGTAGGTGCACGTCGAGCCAAGTGTTGGCCGACTGTTCACAATGAAACTCTTTGTATAAACGATCTTTATTTTAATAATATTTCAATTTATTAATTTGGTGCATCTTTATCTTTATACCCATGCTTGTTGCATAGATAAAGTCCTTGAATATACAAATAGTAGAAAGAATATGAGATGCTCATATGATGAGTATCATGAAACTCATATTTGGAATACTGTATATTCTAAACCGTTCCTAGTCGATTCAGCCGCCACTAAGAAGGATAAATGCCGCTCGAGTTAGAGACTAGTATCTGCGATGTGAGTACCATGTTTCATTGGTAGGGGACATTGTGATGTCCGAGCGTGCAGATAGGTGCTCCTGGTAGAGTGCACTGAACAACCCTCTATAAAGGACTTTCCAAGTGGTTCTCACTTATCGAGTGGAAAAGTCCTAGTTTATGGTTGTACACCATTAGTCCTTATGACCCGGTACAACATTGAGACTCTATATGCTAGCGTTTCACTTTGACTTGTTTACCGACTCTTATGGGGTCATCAGGTGGCAAGGTTGGGTGTTACGGCGAAACATATAGGAGTCGATGCATTGTAGCCGGGGATTCACCGCTTACCTACGGGTATGGATATCCTATGTGTTTTTCATGTATGTGTGGGTTGAAATCTCTGATCAGAGTATGGTGGTAATTATGAAAGGGGTTTCATAAATTACACCATCGATGCAACCACAACATGACACATAGTATCGATTCATTGACAACTCTCGATAAACCAATAGTTGTCGAATCGGTCGGGATATATGAGTTGAAGGGACCGTACTGTACGCTAACCATAATTGAATGGTTCTTGCAGGCACTATCATGTGATACCTAGGGAATCACGTAAGCGATGCTGCTAGGCGTTTAACGTGATTGGTTGGGTACTATCAGACTTGAGTTCTGACGTTCTTACTATCAAGGAGTTGATAAGTAAGAATGGAGCAATTGGGGTATGCTCGAATAAGGACATGCTTAGTCCGAATCACATAGAGATGTGAACCCACGGCTAGTTGTATCAATGAACCATTGAGGGCCACACAAGTACTGGCTTTGTAAATCCCGATGAGAAGTAAAATAGTTCAATGTGTTGAACGGCTTATAAATGTGTTTATAAGCGTTAAGAAAAATAGAAGTATGACTTCTAAGAGAGAAATATAAATTTTAATTTATGGAAGTGTTCCTAAGATTAAAATTTGGCCAAGTAAATAATGTAGTTGAAAATTGTGATTTTCATAAACATTATTGTGGACTAAATAAAATTAATTCAAGTGTTGAATTAATTAAACACTAGTAGACCTAGTAGAGTCTAAATAATTAAATTAATTCAAGTGTTGAATTAATTAAATAATATTGAGTCTTGTAGAGCTCAATTAAAATAATTATTTAACTAGTGGGACTTGAATAAATTCAAGTAGTATTTAATTAATCTCAAATGTGTTTGAGATAATTAAAATTTAGTCTATGGTTTTTAATGTGTTAAAAACTATATTGTATGCATGTCATTCTAGGGTTTGCATGCTTTGGGGAGGTGAAGGGTTGGAGACTAGGCATGCAACTTTTTGTTGCTTTTGAGAGTTGCTTTTCTCACAACCTAGACTCAACTTCTCTCCCTCATTCATACTCTACCTTGGCCGAAAAAATTGGGGCTTTTTCTCTCAAATATTTTTCTTCTTTGTTCTTCATTTTTGTTGGAGAAACAAAAAATCTTTTCATTGAAAAATCTTCTAGTTTTTCTAGTGCAAAACTAGAAGGGGTTTACCTAGCTTGTGGTGGGCCTTATTTTGAAGGAAAGGAGGTTGAGCTTGTAGACTTGTCTTCCATTTGAAGAGCTTTGTTGTTCACAACAAAGTTGGTGCCATCATCAACTCTAAGGAGTTGATAGGTAAATTTCTACAAACATCCTATGCATGTTTTTGATTTCTTGTAAATATTGCACAAAATATATGAGGGGGCCGAAATATATGCTCTAAAATTTTAATTTTTCGCTTCCGTTGCGTTTCCGGCCTCCGTAACCTGTCCGCTTTCAAGTGGTATCCGAGCTAAGGTTACGGTTTTTGTGCTATATTTACGTAATATTGTATTGAGATCGATTTCTAACCGCTTGAGAATTTTTGGGTGCAAGATTTGAAAGGGCCGAAAATATTTTACAAAACAAAAAAAAAAAAAAACATTTTTCGGGCAGCCGAGGGGCTGCCCGAAGGGGCTGCCCGAAAATTTCGGGCAGCCGAGGGGCAGCCCAAGGGGCTGCCCGAAATGTACAGATTTTAAAATAAAAAAAAAAATTTTTTGTTGCCGGAATCCGGCGACGGAGCTCCGGCGACGGCGATGACGGCTAGGGTTTCCAAAAGTGTTTTGGACAATCTTAGTGTCATGGGCCTTGAGTTGTTGGGCCATTAGATGGTCAACATAATTTTGTGAAATTTAAATGGGCCAAGCTATTTTTGGTGAAAAATGAGTTTTGGGCCCTTAAGTTTAAATTTACAATTGTTGCACATATTTTCTCATAAAATAAATAATTGAAGTAGGACTTTAATTATTTATAGTAAATTGTGATTTACAAGAAATTCGATTATAAATAAATTAATTTGAAAGTACACAAAGGTGTTTGTATACTTTGTTGATTTAATTTATAATTGTGGCGGTTAGTGATTGGATCAAGATATATAATATTGGATCAATTAATTATAGTGATAATTGATTGATGGTGTATGATATGTGATATTATGCATGAAGGATGATCAAAAGCCCAAGCCCAATTTGCTAGGTGTATGCTAGGATATTTGTGTTGTATGATTGTAATAATTATCAATTTATAAAGTGGGCTTGGTTTATGGCCCGTTCCCACCCCATGAGATGTATCCCTATGTGCCATGGATATTTAATTGTAAATATTAGAATAGGGGAAGATCAAGATTGGAAGATGGTGGCCTTGGTGATTATGAAGATCGAAGACATGTAATATTGGATGCTAATGTAATAATTTAGTTGCATTGCATCCCTGCATTTACCCTAGGATTGGACCTAGGCCCGTGTTTGGCTCACACGGGCCATTAGTTTTGGGGCGATTGATCATCCTTGTACTGTTTTCTATTTATAATATATGCATGATATGTTATAAATAATGAGTATGTGCGTTATTATTATTATAATAACAAAGTTGCATGAATCCGGCAAACATACGATCAAACATGGCGAGCTTTTAAAATAAAATTAATGATGAGACCTTTCAAAATTAAAAACCCTCATTTTGAATAAGATTCAAAATTAATATCAAGTCCGAAAAGAGGAATTATAAATTTGTTTATAATTTCCTTGTCTTCCATCGACAATGGATGCATGATGAACGTTACCCGTACTCGGGGCTCGGCTCATATTATTGAGGGGGCCCTGGGTGCCGGAAAGCTGTGACATCCATTGACATGGTGATGTGAACTACGTGGAACTCCCATGATTTCGGCTTATATTATTGAGGGAACTCATGGCGACCGTCCATTAAGGTTCAATATCGATGGGTTAGGCTTGACACGTAAAGATGAACGACGTCATATTATTGGGTCCTAATCAAACGTGAGACAAAAGAATACGTAGAGGGTTGCATAGAGATGCAATTGGAAACTACCTTTTAGGAGTTGTGATGGCCGATATTATTCGGGATCACAATTCGCTAATTGGACCTTACGTACCTACTGAGGAAAGTGTTTCCCGTTTTCACTAGAGGGTAGTGAAAATGTCAAAACAGTGGGAGCGATTATTTATAAAGTAAAAGTCCAAACTTTATATCTTATTAAATATTTTAAAATAGTCATTAACATTTATCTGTTTTACTTTTCAGTACAATCTTTGACATGTCATCAATTCGCAACCCGTTTTCGGTCATTCTCGAAAAACACATTCTAACCGGACCAAACTATATCACTTGGCTAAGAAATTTAAAGATTGTCCTAAACTCGGAGAAGATCGCATATACACTTACTGAGGCGCCCCCTGCTGAGGCTCCTATAGGCTGCACTCCTGAGGAATTGCAGACCTACAAGGATTGGTGCGACCATGACTTGAAGGCGAAGTGTTATATGCAGGCTTCGATGAACGATGAGCTGCAAAGGCGATTCGAGGATGCTAAGAATGCTGCTGACATTCATATGCACCTCAAGGAGCTCTTCGGTGAGCAGACTCGGCCTTTGAGGCATGCCACAGTGAAGGAGCTCATCACTTTACGCATGCGAGATGGGACTTCGGTCCATGAGCATGGCCTAAAGTTGATTGGGCTCGTGGACAAGCTCGTAGGCATGGATTTGATCTTGCCATCGGAGTTGACCACGGATGTGTTGCTGTTGTCACTGCCCAGCTCTTTCGATCCTTTTGTCGTGAACTTCAACATGAACAAGCTTGAGCCCAGCCTTGAAGAGTTGGTGAACATGCTTGTGACCTTTGAGTCCACGATCAAGAAGGAGAAGCAGGTTCTTTTTGTGGGCTCTTCATCTGGCACGAAGACCGGTCCACCTGGGAAGGGAAAGAAGCGTTCTTTCCAGCGTACCAAGAAGAGCGAGCCCTTGAAGAGGCAGACTTCGAGTCCCGTAGTGGCAGCCGCGCCAGTGAAGGCTGAAAAGACTGTTGACATCTGTCACCACTGCAAGAAGCCTGGACATTGGAGGCGTAACTGCAGGGAATATCTTGCGCAGAAGGGTTCTGCCAAAGGTATGTTCTTTATTGAAGTAAATATCTCGATTAACTCTACTTCTTGGGTATTGGATACCGGCTGTGGCTCACATCTCTGTAACGATTTGCAGGTGATGGGAAGAAGTAGAAGGCTCCGAGAGGGTGAGACCTTCTTAAGGATGGGCAATGGAGCAAGAGTTGATGCCAAGGCCATAGGAGATGTTTGTTTAATTTTGAACAATGATTTTAAGTTTGTATTAAGAGATGTTTTATTTGTACCAGACTTGATTAAAAACATTATTTCCATTCCTATGCTTGATATTGATGGGCAAAGGTGTTTGCAATATTTACAAGAATGAATGTTTAGTTGGTACCGGTGAACTTGAAAACAATCTCTACACCTTAAAATTAAAAGATATTCCACTTAACAATGTCCAAACGATAACAACAACAAATAAGCGCAAACAAGATACTCTTAATTCGGCACAATTATGGCATGCTCGATTAGGTCATATATCCCTAAGAAGGATGAACAAGTTAGTGGGAGTTGGCATGTTTGATATGTCCGATATTAATGCTCTCACGACTTGTGAATCCTGTCTAAAAGGAAAGATGACCAAAATTCCCTTTAAGGGCCATGCGGAGCGAGCCAAAGGGTTATTGGATTTGATCCATACCGATGTGTGCGGTCCGCTTAGCATCACCACTAAGCATGGACATGCCTACTTCATCACCTTTACCGATGACCATTCGAGGTATGGGTATGTGTATTTGATGAAATACAAGTCTGAAGCCTTTGAAAGGTTCAAAGAATTCAGAAGTGAAGTAGAGAATCAATTGGGACGAAGCATCAAGACACTTCGATCGGATCGAGGTGGTGAGTACTTGAGTGCCGAGTTCCAAGAGTATCTTAGAGAGAATGGGATTCTCTCGCAGTGGACTCCGCCCGCTACACCACAGTTGAATGGTGTTTCGGAGCGTCGTAACCGGACTTTGATGGACATGGTTCGGTCTATGATGGGGTTCACGGAGTTGCCGCCATCCTTTTGGGGATATGCGCTTGAAACAGCGGCAATGTTGTTGAACAATGTCCATACAAAGGCAGTTGACAAGACTCCATATGAGATATGGATGGGTAAGCCTCCCAAGTATTCTTATCTTAGAATATGGGGGTGTCCTGCTTATGTGAAGCAGACAGTGGGAGATAAATTGGATAGTCGATCCATTTTATGCTACTTTGTGGGATATCCAAGGAATTCAATTGGATATTACTTCTATCATCCCCAAGAAGCAAAGGTGTTTGTTTCTAGGAACGCAACCTTTTTGGAAAAGGAATTTCTATTAGATAGAAAAGGCGAGATGATAGAACTCGAAGAGGTTCGAGAGACACCCACAGTTGTAGAACCCACACCCGAGAAGCCAAGTGAGGAGATACAAGCTCCTAGAAGAACCGAGAGAGTCTCGAGACCACCTGTGAGGTATGGTCTGCTTCTTGAAGAGGGCCATGATGAGCCTAACCTTGGATGTGATCCAAGGACTTTCAAGGAAGCGTTATCGGATGCCGATTCATCCAAGTGGCTTGAAGCAATGGAATCTGAGATGAATTCCATGCATTCGAACCAAGTGTGGAATCTCGTGGATCCACCTGAGGGAATTGTTCCCATAGGGTGTAAATGGATTTACAAGAGGAAACTTGGGGCGGATGGGAAGGTATTGACCTTCAAGGCGCGATTGGTAGCAAAAGGGTATACTCAAAGGCAAGGTGTTGACTATGAGGAAACCTTTTCTCCAGTTGCGATGTTCAAGTCCATTAGGATATTGCTAGCCATAGCTGCATGGTATGACTATGAGATATGGCAGATGGATGTTAAGACAGCCTTCCTTAATGGGGATATTAAGGAAGAAATTTACATGTCTCAACCTGAGGGTTTCACATCTATCGGAAGTGAGCATATGGTATGCAAACTTCAAAGATCTATTTATGGTCTTAAGCAGGCATCGAGGAGTTGGAACCTCAGATTCGATAGTACAATCAAAGAGTTTGGTTTTACTAAGAATCCTGAGGAACCCTGTGTGTATAAGAAGGTCAGTGGGAGTGCTGTGACATTCCTTGTTCTTTATGTTGATGACATTCTACTCATTGGGAATGATGTAGGAATGTTGCAATCAACAAAGATATGGTTAGCAAGTAAGTTCTCAATGCAGGACTTGGGTGAAGCATCTTTTGTATTGGGAATACAGATCTATAGAGATAGATCAAGAAGATTGCTTGGTCTCACCCAGTCCACATACATTGATACCATCGTGAAGCGGTTCTCGATGGATGAGTCCAAGAGAGGACATCTACCAATGTGTCATGGAGTGTCCCTATCCAAGTCTATGTCTCCCAAGACTGATGCAGAGATAGCGGCGATGACACGAATTCCGTATGCTTCGGCTATTGGTAGTATTATGTATGGGATGATATCTACACGTCCTGACGTGGCATTTGCACTAAGTGTAGTGAGTAGATATCAATCCAACCCTGGTCTTCCACACTGGAAAGCTGTGAAAGACATCCTCAAGTATTTGAGAAGGACCAATAAGTTGTTTTTGGTCTATGGGGGTGGAGAACTAAAATTGGAAGGCTATACCGACTCTAGCTTCCAAAGCGATGTTGATGACTCGAAGTCAACCTCCGGATTCATATTCATGCTCAATGGTGGTGCTGTCTCTTGGAAGAGTTCCAAGCAAGACAGTACTGCGGATTCCACCACTGAGGCAGAATACATTGCTGCATCGGCTGCAGCAAAGGAGGCTGTTTGGATTAGGAATTTCGTCCAAGAGTTGGGCGTCATTCCAAATGGAGTTGCTCCTATCCCGTTGATGTGCGACAACACGGGAGCCATAGCTCAGGCGAAGGAGCCAAGGTCTCATCAGAAGTCCAAACACGTATTGAGAAAGTACCACATCCTCAAAGAGATCGTGGAAAGAGGAGATGTCGTGATTGACAAAGTCGGCTCCGCAGATAATGTTGCTGATCCACTAACTAAGCCTTTACCAGGACCATCGTTCGAGAAGCATCGCGAATCAATGGGTCTAAAGCATATAGGTAGTTGGCTCTAGTGCAAGTGGGAGATTGTTAGAGTAGGTGCACGTCGAGCCAAGTGTTGGCCGACTGTTCACAATGAAACTCTTTGTATAAACGATCTTTATTTTAATAATATTTCAATTTATTAATTTGGCGCATCTTTATCTTTATACCCATGCTTGTTGCATAGATAAAGTCCTTGAATATACAAATAGTAGAAAGAATATGAGATGCTCATATGATGAGTATCATGAAACTCATATTTGGAATACTGTATATTCTAAACCGTTCCTAGTCGATTCAGCCGCCACTAAGAAGGATAAAGGCCGCTCGAGTTAGAGACTAGTATCTGCGATGTGAGTACCATGTTTCATTGGTAGGGGACATTGTGATGTCCGAGCGTGCAGATAGGTGCTCCTGGTAGAGTGCACTGAACAACCCTCTATAAAGGACTTTCCAAGTGGTTCTCACTTATCGAGTGGAAAAGTCCTAGTTTATGGTTGTACACCATTAGTCCTTATGACCCGGTACAACATTGAGACTCTATATGCTAGCGTTTCACTTTGACTTGTTTACCGACTCTTATGGGGTCATCAGGTGGCAAGGTTGGGTGTTACGGCGAAACATATAGGAGTCGATGCATTGTAGCCGGGGATTCACCGCTTACCTACGGGTATGGATATCCTATGTGTTTTTCATGTATGTGTGGGTTGAAATCTCTGATCAGAGTATGGTGGTAATTATGAAAGGGGTTTCATAAATTACACCATCGATGCAACCACAACATGACACATAGTATCGATTCATTGACAACTCTCGATAAACCAATAGTTGTCGAATCGGTCGGGATATATGAGTTGAAGGGACCGTACTGTACGCTAACCATAATTGAATGGTTCTTGCAGGCACTATCATGTGATACCTAGGGAATCACGTAAGCGATGCTGCTAGGCGTTTAACGTGATTGGTTGGGTACTATCAGACTTGAGTTCTGACGTTCTTACTATCAAGGAGTTGATAAGTAAGAATGGAGCAATTGGGGTATGCTCGAATAAGGACATGCTTAGTCCAAATCACATAGAGATGTGAACCCACGGCTAGTTGTATCAATGAACCATTGAGGGCCACACAAGTACTGGCTTTGTAAATCCCGATGAGAAGTAAATTAGTTCAATGTGTTGAACGGCTTATAAATGTGTTTATAAGCGTTAAGAAAAATAGAAGTATGACTTCTAAGAGAGAAATATAAATTTTAATTTATGGAAGTGTTCCTAAGATTAAAATTTGGCCAAGTAAATAATGTAGTTGAAAATTGTGATTTTCATAAACATTATTGTGGACTAAATAAAATTAATTCAAGTGTTGAATTAATTAAACACTAGTAGACCTAGTAGAGTCTAAATAATTAAATTAATTCAAGTGTTGAATTAATTAAATAATATTGAGTCTTGTAGAGCTCAATTAAAATAATTATTTAACTAGTGGGACTTGAATAAATTCAAGTAGTATTTAATTAATCTCAAATGTGTTTGAGATAATTAAAATTTAGTCTATGGTTTTTAATGTGTTAAAAACTATATTGTATGCATGTCATTCTAGGGTTTGCATGCTTTGGGGAGGTGAAGGGTTGGAGACTAGGCATGCAACTTTTTGTTGCTTTTGAGAGTTGCTTTTCTCACAACCTAGACTCAACTTCTCTCCCTCATTCATACTCTACCTTGGCCGAAAAAATTGGGGCTTTTTCTCTCAAATATTTTTCTTCTTTGTTCTTCATTTTTGTTGGAGAAACAAAAAATCTTTTCATTGTAAAATCTTCTAGTTTTTCTAGTGCAAAACTAGAAGGGGTTTACCTAGCTTGTGGTGGGCCTTATTTTGAAGGAAAGGAGGTTGAGCTTGTAGACTTGTCTTCCATTTGAAGAGCTTTGTTGTTCACAACAAAGTTGGTGCCATCATCAACTCTAAGGAGTTGATAGGTAAATTTCTACAAACATCCTATGCATGTTTTTGATTTCTTGTAAATATTGCACAAAATATATGAGGGGGCCGAAATATATGCTCTAAAATTTTAATTTTTCGCTTCCGTTGCGTTTCCGGCCTCCGTAACCGGTCCGCTTTCAGTCCCTATGGGAACAGTTCCCTCAGGTGGATCCACAAGATCCTACACTTGGTTCGAATGCATGGAATTCAACTCAGATTCCATAGCTTCAAGCCATTTGGATGAATCGGCATCAGATAACGCTTCCTTAAAGGTCCTTGGATCACATCCATGGTTAGGCTCATCATGGCCCTCTTCAAGAAGCAGACCATACCTCATAGGTGGTCTCGAGACTCTCTCGATCTTCTAGGAGCTTGTATATCCTCTCTTGGCTCTTCGGGTGTGGGTTCTTCAATTGTGGGTGTTTCTCGAACCTCTTCGAGTTCTATCATCTCCCCTTTTCTATCCAATAGAAATTCCTTTTCCAAAAAGGTTGCATTCCTAGAAACAAACACCTTTGTTTCTTGGGGATGATAGAAATGATATCCAACTTAATTCCTTGGATATCCCATAAAGTAATATAAAATGGATCAACAATCCAATTTATCTCCCACTACCTGCTTCATAAGCAGGGCTCCCCATATTCTAAGATAAGAATATTTGGGAGGCTTACCCATCCATATCTCATATGGTGTATGCCTTTGGACATTTAGTGGAATATCTTTTAATTTTAAGTTATAGAGATCGTTTTCAAGTTCTCAAGTACCAATTAAACATTCATTCTTGTAAATGTTGCAAACATCTTTGCTAAATAAACAAGAATATCCATTTTTATCACAATAGAAATGGAAACAATGTTTTTCACCAAAGTGGTACAAACAAAAACATCTCTTAAAATTAACTTAAAATCATTGTTCAACAATAAGTAAACATTTCTTAAGGTCTTGGCAGCAACTCTTGCTCCATTGCCCATCCTCTAGAAGGTCACACCTTCCTTAAGCTTTCTACTTCTTCCCATCACCTGTAACACATTACAGAGATGTGATCCACATCCGGTATCCAATACCCAAGAAGTAGAGTTAATTGAAATGTTTACTTCAATTTAGAACATACCATTTCCAGAACTTTTCTGGGCAAGATATTCTTTGCAATTACGCCTCCAATGTCCAGGCTTCTTGCAGTGATGACATACATCATCAGTCTTGTCAGCCTTAACTGGTCTGGCTGCCTCAACGGGATTCGGAGAATGCCTCAACAAGGGCACGTTCTTCTTGGGACGTTGGAAAGAACGCTTCTTTCCATTCCCATGTGGATCAATCTTCGTACCAGATGAAGAACCCACATAAAGAACCAACTTCTCTTTCTTGATGGTGGATTCAAACGTAACAAGCATATTCACCAACTCCTCAAGGGTCGGTTCAATCTTGTTCATGTTGAAGTTCACCACAAAAGGATCAAATGAGCTAGGCAGCGATAAGAGCAACACGTCGGTGGTCAACTCCGAAGGCAAGATCAGATCCATGCCAACGAGCTTGTCCACGAGCTCGATCACCTTTAGGCCATGCTCATGGACCGAGGCCCCATCTTGCATGCGTAAAGTGATCAGCTCCTTGACGGTAGCATGCCTAAGAGGACGTGTTTGCTCTCCAAAGAGCTCCTTGAGGTGCAAATTAATGTCAGCAGCACTCTTTGCACCCTCGAAACGCCTCTGCAGCTCATCATTCATAGAAGTCAACATATAACACCTGGCTATCAAGTCATGGTCACACCATTCCTTCTAAGCCTGCAATTCCTCAGGAGTGCAGTCAGTCGGAGCCTCAACAGGGGGCGACTCAGTCAGTGTATATGCTATCCTTTCCGAGTTCAAGACGATTTTCAGATTTCTTAGCCAAGTGAGGTAATTAGGTCCAGTTAATATGTGTTTCTCGAGTATAGCAGAAAGCGGATTGCGAATCGAAGACATTGTCAAAACTTGTACTGAAAAGTAAAACAGATAAATGTTGATGACTATTTAAAATATTTGGTAAGATATAAAGTATGGACTTTAACTTTATAAATATTTACTCCCACTGTTTTGACATCTTTCACTACCCTCTAGTGAAAACGGGAAACTCCTTTCCTCAGTAGGTACGTAAGGTCCAATTAGCGAATTATGATCCCGATTATACAGCCAATCACAATTCCTAAAAGGTAGTTTCCCAATTGCATCACAATGCAACCCTTAACGTAAACTTTTGTCTCACGTTTGATTAGGACCCATTATAGACGTCGTTCATCTTTACGTGTCAAGCCTTACCCATCGATGTTGAACCTTAATGGACGGTCGCCATGAGTTCCCCAAATATCTGAGCCGAAGTCATGGGAGTTCCACGTAGTTCACATCACCATGTCAATGGATGTCACAGCTTTCCGGCACCCAAGGCCCCCCCAATAATATGAGCCGAGCCCCGAGTACGGGTAGCGTTCATCATGCACCTATTGTCAATGGAAGACAAGGAAATTATAACCAATTTTATAATTCCCCTTTTCGGGCTTGATATTAATTTTGAATATTATTCAAAATGAGGGTTTTTAGTTTTGAAAGGTCTCATCATTAATTTTATTTTAAAAGATCGCCATGTTTGATCGTATGTTTGCCGGATTCATGCAACTTTGTTATTATCATAATAATAACGCACATACTCATTATTTATAACATATCATGCATATATTATAAACAGTAAACAAAACAAGGATGATCAATCGCCCCAATACTAACGGACCGTGTGAGCTAAACACGGGCCTAGGTCCAATCCTAGGGAAATGCACGGGATGCAAATGCAACTATTACATAAGCTTCCAATATTTACATGTCTTCGATCTTCATAATCATCATGGCCACCATCTTCCAATCTTGATCATCCACTATACTAATATTTACAAATAAATATCCATGGCAAATAGGGATACATCTCATGGGGTGGGAACGGGCCATAAACCAAGCCCACTTTATAAATTGTTAACTATTACAATCATTCAACACAAAATATCCTAGCATACACCTAGCAAATTGGGCTTGGGCTTTAGATCATCCTTCATGCATAATATCACATATCATACACCATCAATTAATTATCACAATAATTAATTGATCCAATATTATATATCTTGATCCAATCACTAACCGCCACGATTATAAACTAAATTAACAAAGTATACAAACACCTTTGTCTACTTTCAAATTAATTTATTTATAACCGAATTTCTTGTAAATCACCATTTACTATAAATAATTAAAGTCCAACTTAAATTATTTATTTCATGAGAAAATATTTGCAACTTTTGTAATTTTAAACTTAAGGGCCCAAAAACTTATTTTTCACTAAAAACATTTTGGCCCATTTAAAATCACAAACATGTTAGCCATCCAATGGCCTAACAACTCAAGGCCCATGACACTTTGATATTCCAAAACACTTTTGGAAACCCTAGCCGTCATCGCCGTCGCCGGAGCTCCGTCGCCGGATTCCGGCCAACATGTCAAAAAAAATGAGGGGCTGCCCATGCTGCCCGAAATGGGCAGCCCCTCGGGCAGCCCGAGCTGCCCGAAAAACGCCCCAACAAGCCTTGAGTTTCGTTGCAAATTTTCGGTCTCATGCGGTTAGAAATCAATCTCAACATAATATCTTGTAGTTGCTACACAAAATCGTAACCATAGCTCGGATACCACTTGAAAGGGGATCGGTTACGGTGACCGGAAGCGCAACGGAAGTTTCAAAAAATCGAATTTTAAGGGAAAAATTTCGGCCACCATGCATTTGGTGTAGCAAATACAAAAACACAACTATGTCATACATAGGGTGTAAGAAAATCGTTACCTATCAACCTCTTGAGGTTGATTTTGGCACCAACCAAGTTGTAAACAACTTGGCTCTTGAATGGAAGATAAATCTACAAGCTCTCCTCCTTTCTTCTTGAATCTTTCCTTCAAATTAGGCCCACTACCAACTAGGTAGATCCCCTCATATTTTGCACTAGAAAAATATGAGGATTTTTTCAAAGAGAAGTGTTTTTGATCTCCAACAATTGAAGAACAAAAGAGAGAAAAATGGAGGAGAGAAAATCCCTTGAAGTTTCGGCCATTGCATGTGAAAATGAGGGGAGGGAGACTAGCCTTGGACATGCAAAAAGTAGTGACCAAAAGTAGCATGCCATGCCTTGATATTTGAAAAAGTTGTCTCCAACCCTTCACCTCCCATGCATGATATATTATATGGTTTTTATCAAAATAAAAAACCATGGACTAAATTTAATTATCTCAAACATATTTGAGACTAATTAAACATTACTTGAATTTACCCAAGTCCCACTAGTTAATAATTAATTTAAATTGAGCTCTACAAGACTCAATATAATTTAATTAATTCAACACTTGAATTAATTTAATTATTTGGACTCTACTAGGTCCACTAGTGTTTAATTAATTCAGCACTTGAATTAATTTAATTTAGTCCATAATAATGCTTATGAAAATCACAATTTTCAAATATATTATTCACTTGGCCAAATTTTAATTTAGGAACACTTCCATAAATCAAAATTTACATTTCTCTCATAGAAGTCATACTTCTATTTTTCTTTACACTTATAAACTCATTTATAAGTCGTTCAACACATTGAACTATTTTTACTTCTCAACGGGATCTAGAAAGCTAGTACTTGTGTGGCCCTCAATGGTTCATTGATACAACTAGCCGTGGGTTCACATCTCCATGTGATTCGGACTAAACATGTCCTTATATGAGCATACCCCAATTGCTCCATTCTTACTTATCAACACCTTGATAAAAAGAATGTCAGAACTCAAGTCTGATAGTACCCAACCAACCATGTTAAACGCCTAGCAACATCGCTTACATGATTCCCTAGGTATCAAATGATAGTGCCTGCAAGAACCATTCAATTATGGTTAGCGTACAGTACGGTCCCTTCAACTCAATAATCCCGACCGATTCGACAACCATTGGTTTATCGAGAGTTGTCAATGAATCGATACTATGTGTCATGTCGTAGTTGCATCAATGGTGTAATCTATGAAACCCCTTTCATAATTACCACCATACTCTGGCCAGAGATTTCAACCTACATACACATGATAACACATAGGATATCCATACCCGAAGGTAAGCGGTGAATCCCCGACTACAATGCATCGACTCCTATGTGTTTCGACAGAACACCCAACCTTGCCACCTGATGACCCCATGAGAGTCGGTAAACAAGTCAAAGTGTAATTCTAGCACATAGACTCTCAATGTTGTCCCGGGTCATAAGGACTAATGGTGTACAACCATAAACCAGGACGTTTCCACTCGATAAGTGAGAACCACTTGGAAAGTCCTTTAATGGAGGGTTGTTCAGTGCACTCTACCAGGAGCACCTATCTGCATGCTCGGACATCACAATGTCCCCTACCAATGAAACATGGTACTCACATCGCAGATACTAGTCTCTAACTCGAGCGGCCTATATCCTTCTTAGTGGCGGCTGAATCGACTTGGAACCGTTTAGAATATACAGTATTACAAATATGAGTTTCATGATACTCATCATATGAGCATCTCATATTCTTTCTACTATTTGTATATTCAAGGGCTTTATTTATGCAACTAGCATGGGTATACAGATAAAGATGTGCCAAAGTAATAATTTCAAATATTATTAAAATAAAGACTGCTTATACATAGAGTTTCATTGTGAACACTCGGCCAACAATTGGCTCGACGGGCACCTACTCTAACAATGTTATGGGCCACTTGCGTAGAAACATTATCTCTACCAGAAATTACGATATGATATGTTATGATAGAGCTCTATCGAGCAAGATTTTCAGATATGCATGTATTTATAATTACTCATGACACGATTTTTTTTACACTTTACGATACGATATTTTTACGTTACATGAAATTTTATGATATATTTACTTGTTATTCACGGTATATGCATGTTGAGTCTTTAGACTCACTAGACTTGATTGTTGTAGGCACTGCTGAGGTCGAGACTGAGGGCGAGGACCAGTGAGCTAGGTAGTAGGAACCGAGGACCTCATGCTTTGGTTTATGCACTATTTTCTGTTCAAACTCAGTTTAATATGTTGAATGATTTTTAAGTTGTTTTTAAACACAATATTTACTTCCGCTGTTATTTTATAGTTAAATCCATTTATCAGTTTATTTTATGAATGATGCATGTTATTTATTTAAAGATAGAAATTTTAAATAATTCCGAAAAATTACGAATATGAAATACTAGCGTTTACAGATCCTGCTCTTGATTTAATGGTGGTTCCTGGTGAATAAATATTTTCTTCCCTAAGATGAGACGGCTGACTGAGGAAAGACTGAGCATCTGCTTGTCCTCCAGTTTCAGGTCATCCTTATGCAGATTATGAAATCAAGGTAGAGGGTTCGAAGAAGAGAGGAAGACTGAAAAGCTCGACCAAAGTAAAGAAGGATGATTAATTCTCTTATGAAGAAAAAAGTGGGATGGACCATGTAATAGCCGAGCCCGGTGTACGGTACGATTTAAGTTTCGTTTGTTATTTGGGATATTTGATTAGATGTTCAGAGTTGTATTTTTGGGCTATAGTATTGTTAGTTTTATTGTCTTGAGGTATTAGATGATGTTGGTTGTTCGTTTCAGCGTTTCGGTTTGATTTTTGTTGCATGTGAATAGTGTTTTGCCGTGAGCACACCGCACCCGCGGCGTTGTAGTGACCGCCCCGCGGTGGAGACCGCACCCGCGGCGTTGTAGTGACCGCCCCGCGGTGGAGACCGCACCCGCGCTGTTTGCAGTGCCGCACCCGCGCTGTTCGAGTTCCAGATTTTTTTTGAGATGCCGTAGCCATTGCGCACCCGCGGTCCTTGTGTTGGCGCACCCGCGGTGAAGGTATGGGCGAGATATTTAGTCGATTTTGGAGTGGTTGGCCATCACTTTTCCTTTTTCTTTCCTTCTCATTTTCGCATTTCTCTCCATTGCAAGGGTTTTTGGTCATTTCTTTCACTTCCTATCTTCGATTCAAGCGTTTGTTTGGAATTTCGACTTGAGATCGACGTTCTCCTTGGTGCTAGGAAGCTTGGGTAAGCTTTTGGTGCGATTCTGTTAAGGTTGTAAATTAAGAGTTGTTTAGGTTGGTTGTTTATGTGGATTTATGGATTATTTAGCTTGTAATCTTGGATATTTAGTTGATATTGGTGTTATTTGTGGATTATTTGTTGTAGGTGGTGATCAAGAGCTAAGTTGAGGTGTTTGTTGTGGTTTGTAAGTGGAAATTCATTCCTTTTGCTCACATGATTTTATATGTATGTGTTTCAAAGAGTTTATTGTGTTATTCCCTTTCATTTGATCCATAGTATGTATTGTTATATGTATTGGAGGCATTGTATGTCTCATTATTGATTAAAGGGAATACAAAGAGATATATAGAGTTCAAAGTGATTGTTAAAACCAGAGAAGAATTTAAATGTTTTCGGATTGATAAATACATAGTCAGAGATTGCATGCAATATTAGATGATCATCGCCCAGAGGCTTATATCCCTCAGAGTTATCGGTATTAATATCGATTTGGTATACGAGCAACCCCAGAGCAGAGATACTATTGATATCAATCCCCAGAGCAAAAGAGAAATACCATCATATTTTATGCTATTGCTATATTATTGATATTCAGAGTTTACAGTTCAGAGTTGATGGTATTTATGATTTCAAAGAGATGTTTTACAGAGTTATTGTTCATTGTTATATAAGAGTTCCACTTGCTGAGATTTATTCTCATTCCAGTTATTTCATGTGATGCAGATCAGAGTGGTGCCTCGGGACGTTGACTGTAGATCGGGGGTCATATGCATACACCGTTGGAAGGAGGATTTTGGCATGATCATAGGAATGATATTTTGTTTTTGTTATGTCATTTAAATGATCATGTATTTATTTTGTAAAGATATTTGATGAAATGTATTTTGAAACTCCTTCCGTATATTTTAAAGAGAAAATTTTATTTCCGCTGCGTATTTATTTTAAAAGAGGTCAGGGTGTCACATTTAGTGGTATCAGAGCGGTGTTCTTCGGACCAATGCATATGACTTCGTCTACTTTCAACTGTCCGGGTATGTTTTCTTTGCATCTATCTATTGTTATGTATTGATTGGTATCTTGTGAGCATTGTAGAGTAGAGGATGCCTCCTAAGCGTAAGGCGTCAGAGGGGGAGGATAGTTCGTCCTCGAGAGTTGTCGACGAGTTCGGCAAGTTACTGAAGGAGCAGGCTAAGGTTCACAGTGAGCAGATCCAGCAGTTGCTTAGACTGCAAGGAGCAGGCCAGGGCAGAGACCAAGGTAGGGGGCAGGTTGCTCCAGTAGCAGTTGGTTCTGATGCTATCTTTTCTGCGTTTAAGAGGATGGATCCACCCGAGTTTCCAGGCAGCTCCGATCCTTTAGCTGCAGTAGAGTGGGTCAAGGCTTTGGAGGCGATTTTTGATCATCTCCACTATGAGGACAGAGACCGTATCAGTTGTGCTGTTTTCATGCTGGTTAAAGCTGCACGTTTGTGGTGGAATGCGACCAAGGTTGGCATTGATGTTTCTACTTTGAAGTGGTCTGAGTTTACTGAGCTTTTCTACGACAAGTACTTTCCTGATGCACTGCGAGCGAGGAAGGTCACAGAGTTCTTGGAGCTTCGTCAGGGGAGCTTGAATGTGGACGAGTATATTCTCAGGTTCGAGGAGGGTTGCCTTTTTGCTCCGTACATTGCTACCAGTGATAAAGATAAAGGTGCTCACTTCATTCGAGGCCTTAGAGCGGAGATCAGGCGTGATATCAATATGTCCAAGGCTGTGACTTTCAAGGAGATTGTGTCCAAGGCGTTGCTAGCAGAGCAGGACGAGAAGGATATCGCCAGGGAGAGACAGGCGAGGCACCAGGCTAATGTTCAAAGAGGCCAGAGTTCAGGTCAGCGTGGCAGAGATCGATTCAAGGGGAAGGGCAAGGTGGATCAGAGTCCTAGGCCACCGTCAGTGCCAGTTGCTCCGTCTGATTCTGAGAGATCTTTGTGTCCCAAGTGTGGCAGACCTCATCGTGGAGAGTGTAGATTTGGCACTCGTTCTTGTTATCGTTGTGGCATGCCAGGCCATATTTCCAGAGATTGTCCTAGGGGAGCTAGCCAGGAGAAGGTGCAGGGTCGTATCTTTTCGATGACTAAGGAAGGTATTAATCGTAATTCTTCTGTAATCTCTAGTTCCATTTTAATTTCAGGCAGAGTAGCTACTACTTTGATTGATACTGGTGCTACTCATTCTTTTATGTCTGAATTGTTTTTGAGATCTTTGGGTATAGTTCCTTCTGTTATTCCCCTCCAGCTTAGTGTTGTTTTGCCTTCGGGAGATGTTTTGTGCCCGACTTCCATAGTGTATGCGTGCCCCGTTTGTTTTGTTGATCGAGAGGTCTTTGCTGATTTGATTGTGATCCCGATGGTTGCCTTTGATGTTATTCTTGGCATGGATTGGCTGTCGACCTATCGTGCTGTTATTGATTGCGTTGCTAAGACGGTGACTTTTGCAGATGATGGCCAGGGAGGAGTTCTCGCCAGCTCAGGTACTTCGCTGGTCCTTCCTTTTATTTCGTGTCTTGATGCTGAGAGGCTATTGTGTAGAGGTTGTGATGTTTTTCTAGCATCTGTTGTGGATATGGATAGACTGATTAAGTTGAATATTGATGATATTGATGTGGTGAGGGAGTTTGCGGATGTGTTTGAGGATGATGTTCCGGGTTTGCCGCCGGATAGAGATGTAGAGTTTGTTATTGATCTTGCTCCAGGTACGGTTCCTATTTCTAAGGCTCCGTATAGGATGGCTCCTACCGAGATGAAAGAGTTGAAGACGCAGTTGCAGGATCTTCTAGATAAGGGTTTCATTCGTCCGAGTTCTTCGCCTTGGGGAGCTCCGGTTCTATTTGTTAAGAAGAAGGACGGGTCTTTGCGTCTGTGTATCGATTACAGAGAGCTCAACAAAGTGACGATCAAGAACAAGTATCCGTTGCCACGGATTGACGATCTATTTGACCAACTCCAGGGTGCCACTGTTTTCTCGAAGATTGATCTTCGGTCTGGCTACTATCAGTTGAAGGTTAGGGAGTCTGATATCCCTAAGACGGCTTTCAGGACCAGGTATGGTCACTATGAGTTTCTCGTGATGTCTTTTGGTTTGACCAATGCCCCTTCTGTTTTCATGGACCTGATGAACCGTGTGTTCAAGCCGTATTTGGATAGCTTCGTCATTGTCTTTATCGACGATATATTGATCTATTCCAAGACCAGAGAGCTTCATTCAGAGCATCTCAGAGTTGTTCTCCAGTTGCTGAGAGAGCGGAGGTTGTTTGCTAAGTTGAAGAAGTGTGAGTTTTGGCTGGATCAGATTTCTTTTCTAGGCCATGTCGTTTCGAGGGATGGCATTGCTGTTGATCCGATGAAGATAGAGGCGATTCAGAAGTGGCCTATTCCTACGACTGTTTCAGAGGTACGCAGTTTCCTTGGTTTGGCGGGTTATTATCGTCGTTTTATTTCGGATTTTTCCAAGATTGCCCTGCCATTGTCCAATCTGACAAGGAAGACTGTGAAGTTCGAGTGGTCTATAGATTGCCAGAGCGCATTTCAGGAGTTGAAGGATAGATTGACGTCAGCTCCTATTCTCGCATTGCCCAGTGGTTCAGAGGATTTTGTGGTCTTTACCGATGCGTCGAAGAAGGGTCTCGGTGCAGTGTTGATGCAGAGAGGTAAGGTCATTGCCTATGCTTCTCGCCAGTTGAAGGATTATGAGAAGAATTATCCGACGCACGATTTGGAGCTAGCAGCTGTGGTTTTCGCCCTTAAGATTTGGAGACATTATCTGTATGGCGAAAAGTGTGAGATCTTCACAGACCACAAGAGTTTGAAGTATCTGTTCTCGCAGAAAGAGCTCAATATGCGGCAGAGGAGGTGGTTAGAGCTTGTCAAGGATTACGATGTAACTATCAGTTATCACCCAGGGAAGGCGAATGTTGTGGCTGATGCTTTAAGCCGCAAGTCGAGTGTTTCATTGAGTTCTTTGATTCAGAGACCGTTACTGATGGATTTGCAGAGAGAGGATATTGATCTGGTGATTCCAGGCACCATTGCTCGTCTTTCAGCGTTGGTTATTCGATCTTCTTTGGCGGACAGGATTCGTAGAGAGCAGTCGACTGATGTTCAGTTGACAGAGTTGAGAGATAGAGCAGAGATTAGAGGTAATTCAGAGTTCGCCTTGAATGGTGATGGTTTGGTGACTTTCAGAGGTCGTATTTGTGTTCCTTCTGGCGACGATATTCGTAGAGATATTCTGACAGAGGCTCATACCGCGCCGTATTCGATTCATCCAGGCAGTACGAAGATGTATCAGGATCTTCGTCGACTCTACTGGTGGCCAGGTATGAAGAAGGATGTTGCCGTGTTCATTTCTCAGTGCCTTACTTGTCAGCAGGTGAAGATTGAGCACCAGAGACCTGCTGGGACATTGTTGTCGTTGCCGATTCCTCAGTGGAAGTGGGAGCATATTACGATGGATTTCGTGACTGGTCTTCCCAGAGTGCGGAGAGGTTTCAATTCTATTTGGGTTATCGTTGATAGATTGACTAAGTCAGCGCACTTTCTTCAAGTCAAGACGACGTATTCGATGAACCAGTATGCCGAGGACTACATAGCAGAGATTGTCAGACTTCATGGTGTTCCTGTGTCGATCGTGTCTGATCGTGACCCCAGATTTACTTCAGAGTTTTGGAAGAGTTTGCACAGAGCTATGGGTTCGCGATTAGCGTTCAGTACAGCCTATCATCCTCAGAGTGATGGTCAGTCAGAAAGAGTCATTCAGATTCTTGAGGATATGCTCAGAGCGTGTACTATAGACTTTCCAGGTAGCTGGGATTCTTTGTTGCCTTTGGCTGAGTTCACTTATAATAATAGCTACCAGGCGACGATTGGCATGGCACCGTATGAGGCACTTTATGGCAGGAAGTGCAGGTCTCCCTTGTATTGGGACGAGGTTGGTGAGAGGAAGATGTTGGGACCAGAGTTGGTCCAGCAGACTGCTGATGTTGTTGCTGTTATCAGAGAAAGGATGAAGACTGCCCAGTCCAGACAGAAGAGCTATGCAGATGTTCGTCGCAGACCTTTGCAGTTCGAGATTGGCGACCACGTGTTTCTGAAGATAGCACCTCTCAAGGGTGTGATGAGATTTGGTAAGAAGGGCAAGTTGAGTCCTAGATTTATTGGTCCATTCGAGATTTTGGACAGAGTTGGTGACAGAGCCTACAGATTAGCCCTACCTCCAGATCTTGACAGAGTTCATAATGTGTTTCACGTCTCGATGCTCAGGAAGTATGTTACAGATCCTTCCCATGTTCTTCGCCATGAGCCATTGGACTTGACGCCGAGTCTGACTTACCATGAGATTCCGATTCAGATTCTGGATCGCACAGTTAGAGTTCTGAGGAACAAAGAGATCGGCATTGTCAAAGTTCTTTGGAGGAACCATTTGTTAGAGGAGGCTACGTGGGAACCAGAGGATGAGATGAGAGAGAAGTATCCTGAGTTGTTCGTGCCGTGACGTCAATTTCGCGGACGAAATTCCCTTAAGGGGGGGAGATTGTAATAGCCGAGCCCGGTGTACGGTACGATTTAAGTTTCGTTTGTTATTTGGGATATTTGATTAGATGTTCAGAGTTGTATTTTTGGGCTATAGTATTGTTAGTTTTATTGTCTTGAGGTATTAGATGATGTTGGTTGTTCGTTTCAGCGTTTCGGTTTGATTTTTTGTTGCATGTGAATAGTGTTTTGCCGTGAGCACACCGCACCCGCGGCGTTGTAGTGACCGCCCCGCGGTGGAGACCGCACCCGCGGCGTTGTAGTGACCGCCCCGCGGTGGAGACCGCACCCGCGCTGTTTGCAGTGCCGCACCCGCGCTGTTCGAGTTCCAGATTTTTTTTGAGATGCCGTAGCCATTGCGCACCCGCGGTCCTTGTGTTGGCGCACCCGCGGTGAAGGTATGGGCGAGATATTTAGTCGATTTTGGAGTGGTTGGCCATCACTTTTCCTTTTTCTTTCCTTCTCATTTTCGCATTTCTCTCCATTGCAAGGGTTTTTGGTCATTTCTTTCACTTCCTATCTTCGATTCAAGCGTTTGTTTGGAATTTCGACTTGAGATCGACGTTCTCCTTGGTGCTAGGAAGCTTGGGTAAGCTTTTGGTGCGATTCTGTTAAGGTTGTAAATTAAGAGTTGTTTAGGTTGGTTGTTTATGTGGATTTATGGATTATTTAGCTTGTAATCTTGGATATTTAGTTGATATTGGTGTTATTTGTGGATTATTTGTTGTAGGTGGTGATCAAGAGCTAAGTTGAGGTGTTTGTTGTGGTTTGTAAGTGGAAATTCATTCCTTTTGCTCACATGATTTTATATGTATGTGTTTCAAAGAGTTTATTGTGTTATTCCCTTTCATTTGATCCATAGTATGTATTGTTATATGTATTGGAGGCATTGTATGTCTCATTATTGATTAAAGGGAATACAAAGAGATATATAGAGTTCAAAGTGATTGTTAAAACCAGAGAAGAATTTAAATGTTTTCGGATTGATAAATACATAGTCAGAGATTGCATGCAATATTAGATGATCATCGCCCAGAGGCTTATATCCCTCAGAGTTATCGGTATTAATATCGATTTGGGATACGAGCAACCCCAGAGCAGAGATACTATTGATATCAATCCCCAGAGCAAAAGAGAAATACCATCATATTTTATGCTATTGCTATATTATTGATATTCAGAGTTTACAGTTCAGAGTTGATGGTATTTATGATTTCAAAGAGATGTTTTACAGAGTTATTGTTCATTGTTATATAAGAGTTCCACTTGCTGAGATTTATTCTCATTCCAGTTATTTCATGTGATGCAGATCAGAGTGGTGCCTCGGGACGTTGACTGTAGATCGGGGGTCATATGCATACACCGTTGGAAGGAGGATTTTGGCATGATCATAGGAATGATATTTTGTTTTTGTTATGTCATTTAAATGATCATGTATTTATTTTGTAAAGATATTTGATGAAATGTATTTTGAAACTCCTTCCGTATATTTTAAAGAGAAAATTTTATTTCCGCTGCGTATTTATTTTAAAAGAGGTCAGGGTGTCACAGACCAGCCATCACGTGAGAGGGGAGCATAGCTGAGAAATAAATGTGGTTGTACATTCAAAAAATTCGATACAGCGGGTGGAATGAGTCCCTTCTTACCAAACTTGCTCGCTTTGCTGGTGAAACACTGCGATGTATATATCTCAGTGTACGTTTTGACTTCAGCACAATTATACTGATAGCATGCCTATGGAGTATCATCCATATCTCCGTATGTTATGTTTCACTAATGAGATCCGGTATTCCCTGTATCATCCTTCATCGAAAGGTGATAGGAGGAAAGGGTAGATCTGATAGTAAAGCTTTATATGTAATGGTTTACGAATACTGGTTAGGTTAAATGAATGCCTTATTCCGCAATATAACCGATGACATTGATAGGGTATCAGTTCATGTATACGCAGAACAACTTGTGAAGTGGTAGAAATGATCGCTACCATTTTGCACTCAATAGAAAGGACCCGTGCATTAAAGATATAAAGGATGAGGCTTTCGATCAAAAAATCTGGGACTCCCAGAAGGAGAAATGCTTTACTTCGGGAGTTGAGCTCTTGCCACCAGTTCTGTACCTCTTTCCTTTGAAGCCTGGCTGGAACTCGAAAACTTGCCTTTTCCGTCAGCAATAGGACCACTCAATGCTGCATTCAAAGAGTGAAAAGAAAGAACTGGTCTCTTTCTAAATACACTTAGGTCTTCTTCCCAAGAGGAAGGCTCTAAAAGAGAGTTCGACCTTTCCATTTGCAATTTTTAGCTCCATAAATGAGTCAATAGGTCAATAGCCCTAGCCCTTATGTCTTAATCGATCGTGTCCTGACTCTGTCGCTCTTAGAGCAGTGAGTTTTCCCGCTTCCTCTTCCTTTGGTCGAGTGAGTCTGTTCCCAAAAAATCATATTCATGAAGTACTATCGTTCAAAGAAATGAAACTAATAAGCAATATTTTAAGCCCTGAGATGAAGCATTATTCAAAGACATTGGGCAAGGCTCGAAAGAACTCCTATGGAAAAGGACAGATTCAGTAGGGGGAGGACTGCAAAGCCTTACTAGTCTCAAAATTAAGTTCAGGAAGAAAGCCTGTGAGCCAATCAAGGATTTTTCTAAAGACTGAGCGATGGGAGATGCGTCACCGGAAGCAGTTTCTCATGTCCGCTCTTTGGTTGCACGCCTTACCCAAAAGAAGAATCAAGGCAGGTTGCAGAAGGTCGCAAATCCTTACTCCTCTTGAAAGTAGCTAATTCAAAGCAAAGGTAGAGACGGGGTGTAGCTTACTTTGTCCAATTCCTCATCTGCATCTTCAAGTCTTATAGCAGGGGATTCTATTCTTGTTCTATTTAGAAAGTCCAGACTTGCTAAGACTAGCACCGGATACGTGAATAGCGGTTATGTAGCATCAACATGATCGGAATCAGGTGTCGCCTAGTCTCTGTGCGTTGGGCATCCAACGCCTATCTTTCTTTCCTCTTCCTGTCGAGCAGGGGAAACCCTAAATAAACCTTTATTCCTTCGATGTTATTGCAGTTTATTCTCAAACAGTGGGCTTCCTGTTGGATCTTGTTATTCTACCACATCCATCTTATCTGCTTCTTTCAAAGAAGGAAGTGACTTGTTTAGCTGTAAACTATGATGTTCTTGTTTACGACTCTACTCCTATTGATTAATCCGCATGGCTTGACTTTTTTTCAAAGCCTTTCTTTTCTAGGCTAACTTTTCACTAAGTACCCAAAACGGCTAGCGAGGAAACTGTATGGCTTAAGGCAGCGACTGACCTGTGGGTAAGCAACTCCATTCAATATACGTTAGAGTCGTCTTCCTGTTCACATCTTAACGTCCTTACAGATGCGATTCTTCAAACCACGAAAATCAAACGCTCTCAAAACTGAGTCACGCCTTCGATTCGATGAATCAAAGAAACGATTGTGTTATCCCGATCTTTTGACACTATTAAGGTTGTAATATTCACCTCTAAACTGCGATGAATTTAACAATAAATATTAATAAAGATAAAAAATTGAAATTCAAGCAAACCTTCAAAGAACTTCTAGAACTCGATAAATCAGATTACGTAAAAGTCATGCATAATTACTATTATTTAAATTAAAAATGATTTCTTTTATATTATGGAGTGTTTAAGGCATTTTAAAATTTGTTAAGTCATGATCAATTATTTTAAATCGCTGAAGTTTAGTTTTATCTTTTCGGTTAAATACGCGAGGCCGGACTAGAGTTGGAGTATTGAGATAAAATTTGACAATAACAAAATCTTCCTAAATTTAATTTAAGCCAATGAATAATTTATTTTAATGTAAAAGAATGTTTAAGGATTTATTTAATTAATTGGAGTTAAGCAGTAAATAAGTTCTTTTATGTCCAATAATTAATGAAAAACCTAAATTAAAATGTGTAACCAATTAGGATAAATTAATCTAGGGCTATTTTATTTAAGAAATTGTAACGTAACATGTTAGTAATTTATTTTAAGACTTAGCCATGCATGCAAGAAAATTTCTATCCTAAATTAAATTATTAATTCACTAAAATACTTAATAAGTGTTTAAAACTTTAAGAAATTAAAATTCATGAATTAAGCAATATTTTTATTTACATTTTTATAACATAATTTTGGCCCCCTTCAATCAAATCCTTACATGGTTGGAAACTCTCTATTTTTTATTCTTTTCATTAACCCTTCATGGTAGAATAATTCCTTCATTTTAAATCATCACCAATTAATCATTTAAGCAATATCCTTGCCTTGTTTTGATAGAGAATCTGGGCCAACTCATCCATCAAATCTCCCTCAATCCAATAATATCACTCCTCATTTCATATCTCACAAGCACAAGGATAGAAAGAATTGTGTTGCCATTCAAATATCCATTTAATTAGTAACCTTCCCCCTCATTCCATAGCATTCTCTCCACCCTCTCACTCGAAAATTCAGAGAAAAAATGCAACAAGAAATCGTGAGTGGCATCAAGAAAAGCAAGAGAGAAAAGAAAAAAAACTCCGTCTCCGCTCTTAAACAAATTTCAGGCATGTTTATATTATTCGTTTCTCTTCAATGTAGTCCTATTAATATTTTAAAACATAACATGTTCATGATTTAACGAGCAAAACCGAATTTTGACAGAAACATCACACAAAATATGTACAGCACCTCTGGGCCACTTCCTCTATGCTTCACGGTTTGTGTGTTTTGATGATTACAGGGAGTTGATCGGTTCCAGGGGCTCCAAGCTTCATATAGGCATGTACTAGGGTGGGGTAGAGTCATGTTGGTTCATTGGTTCCAGCCCATGCACGCAAGGAGGAGACTTGACAGCAACTTCTTCCATAGTTGCGATTTTGAGTCCCGATTTTGATTCTTGTTTGTCTTAGGCGAGGGTTCGAACCTTGGTTGGTCCAGGGCCTGTAACCATGGTTCAAACCTTCCCTTAGCATGTCTAGGACATGACCAAGATGGCCTTTCAAGGCTTGGTTCATGGTCCCATCTAAATTTTAAACAAACAACACAAGTTCCCCTTCGGTTTTCATCTCTGATTTTTTTGTGAGTGGTTTAAGCTTTTTGGGGTTTGGGTGGATCTTGTTTGGCCTTTGGCCCTTAGCCATGGTTCACACAATACCTCATGATGTCTAGATAAAGCCATGATCATACGGCCATTGGAATGAGATAAGACAGCAAGATAAAGCAACACCACCAGAGTACTGCACATGGGTTCTCGGGTGAAGCTTTGAATTGTCAGGCGTTTGCTTGAATTTTGGTTGGCTTTTAGCCCTTAGCCATGGTTCGAGCCACACCTTATGATGTTGGTAAGGGTCTTTGGTCTATTGTTCAAGCCCCAATGACCAGTAGCCTCTTAAACGATAACAAGCAAGCGTAGCTGCTGTCACGCATTTTTGACAGCAGCATCGCTTCGGTTAAGGAGTCTTGTTTTGAGTTCTTGTTTGGCTTTTAGCCTAAGTCCATGGAATGGACAGTACCTCAATGATTTAAAAAGGTCATTTTTTTGGCCGTTAGTGATTTGGTTCAGTTTAGCAGTCGTACGAGAATTTACGGTGCAATGTGCCAAAATGACTCTCGAAAGAGCGTTTCACAATTTTTGCCTCCATTCACGTTTTCGTGTATTACAGCCCTAGGGTTATGTTTTCCAGTATTTTAGGTGTATTTTAATCTTGGCTAAACGATGGTTCAATGTCGGTTCGGGTTGGTACGAAGCCATGGTTGAAAACTAAGTTTGTTGGGCGTAGTTGTCTCGTTTTTGGTTTGGTTATGAAGTCTTTGTCAAGTCAAGATTATTTTCATGTTTCTCAGGTTAGAATCAGGTCACACTAAGCCTGGGAACAATCCAAATCATACCATAAAAGAGGGTTATAATTATATTACGTGCATAAAATATAAAATGTTTATTTTTGAGATATATGCGATATGACTTGTGGCCACCTTACGCCTATGGGAATGCTTCACCCGGTGACTTACGACCGGTTTACGATTATGTATGGGTATGGATATACAGTCCAAGGGCTGTGATGATCTCTACCGCCCAGTATACTGTGGTTTAGCCTGATCAGACGTGCATGTTATGTTATGGGCCACTTGCGTTGAAACATTATCTCTATCAAAAATTACGATATGATATGTTATGATAGAGCTCTATCGAGTAAAGATTTTACGTATGATTTTCAGTTATGCACGTATTTATAATTACTCATGACACGATTTTTTTACGCTTTACAATACGATATTTTTATGTTATATGAAATTTTATGATATATTTACTTGTTAGTCACGGTATATGCATGCTGACTCTTTAGACTTACTAGACTTGATTGTTGTAGGTACTGATGAGGTTGAGACTGAGGGCGGGGACAAGTGAGCTAGCTTGGGTCAAACAGTAGTAGGAACCTTGTGGGGACCCGGACGCTAATCATGTTCTTAATCGTTATTGGGGCTAAATCAATTATAATAATCAGGGTCTAAATTTTTTTTTTTTTAAAATGCGGAAGGTAATGGAATCAAACTCCTATACATATCAATATAAAAGTATAAATCTCAAACATCATACAATAATTTACATCTCAGGTTCAACACCTAACTATCAAGTGTTCAAACCCTATCTATAGTCCAAGTCCGGAATCACCACTCGAATCTCGATCTGTCTTCACCTCTGTGACCCTGTACCTGTCCCACCTGTTGCCATGCACACATACAAACAAGACAACAGCCGGATAACTCCGATGAGATATAAATATCCCAGTATAAACAATGTATTAAATGCAATCATATAAAACATATATAAAAGCATAAACAAACATCAAAACATGTATCTAGTCTGACTACATGAATCAATGACTCGTGATCTAATCTTATCTTATCTCAAATCCAGGGATCCCAATCTAATTTAGACTTTGGTATGCTGTATCGAGTGTCTGAGATAGACGTCGATCTACATCTAAAGCTCTTCGATACACCGTAAGTCTAGAGTCTTATCGATCTGCGAAAAACTCAGCGGTTCTGCCCTAGCTAGGCTGATCTGCCCTAGACTCGAACTCTGACTCTGTTCTTAGTCAATACAAGCACATATCAATCTGATAATCTGCAAATATTAATGCAATAAGTAAAGTATGTGATTTAGGGAAACTCAAGTCAAACCTAACTCGAGTTGTGCAATCCCGACTCAACATTTATTTATACCTTTCTTGCTGTCGCTCTGATACAATCGAAGTCTCGATTCAAAATTTGTCACTGTTCAATCTGGCAATGACAATACCGATATTCTGTATCAATATTCTAATCAATTCAAAACATCTTTGTTTTATCAAATTCTGACAGTATAACAGTACAATCTTGCGATACTGATAATACTATATCAGTCTATATCAATTCCAATCATTTACAATCAACCTCTGTACAAATCTGATATTAATTATAGTCAATTTCATTCTGAAATTCATAACAATTCCATATTCAGTCCGTTTCTTAATCTGACTTCGATTCTACGCTGTCTAACATGTCCAGAACCACATATATGATGTGTATTCAATTCTAACAACATTATAATTTCAAAACATGTTAAAACGTAGTAAAACTTACGTCCAGTTGTAACCTGCGTTGATAAGAACACAGTACCGAAGTCGGATTTAAAATCTAACAGACGGATTTCTCACAAATCGAATTCTAAACTCAAAGATCAAAAGTTTCTTCTAACTTTCGATTTCCTTTCTTCTGAGTACGGTTTGCATGTATATATATATATATATATATAAACCAATGTACATGCAAAGGACGAGTGGCTCAATGTGCATACTGCGCGTCTCGCGCATATGCGCGGCCACTTTCCGCGCATATGCGCGACTCGCGCATATGCGCGCCCTATTCGGCGCATATGCGCGGGGAGTCTGCTCAAAATACCCCCCTCTCGGGTTGTCTCGCGCAGGTGCGCGAGTTTAGGTCGCGCATGTGCGCCAACCCTACTGGAACCCTCACGCATGTGCGCGCATATAATCGCGCATGTGCGCCAATCCTTCTGTTCTCGCACCTCAATTTCCACCCGTGATCTCCTTTCGTGTCTCGGTTAGCCCTTTCATAATCACATTAAATTAATACTCAATAATGGTTAGTTAACCGTGATTAATTCTCGGGCATTACATTTCTCCCCCCTAAGATACGATTTCGTCCTCGAAATCATAGGCATTTCATTCGTATCAACAAGGAGTGTATATACAAAACTGTATAAGAAATTTACATCATCGAAATAACTCTGAGAATTCTTGTCTCATATCTGATTCAGTTTCCCAGGTTGCTTCTTCTACACCATGACGAGTCCATTGCACTTTCACAAGTGGAATCATTTTCGTTTTGAGCTGTTTTTCTTTGCGATCAATAATCTGAATCTGTTTTTCAACGTAGCTCAACGTCTCATCCAATTCGGCCTCGTCTGGTTGAATAGCATGTGAAGCATCAGGAAGATATTTCCTTAATAACGATACATGAAAAACATCATGTATTCCAGATAATGAAGGCGGTAAAGCGAGTCGATAGGCACGATCTCCTATCTACTCGAGGATCTCATAAGGCCCAATGTATCGTGGAGACAGTTTCCCTTTCTTGCCAAATCTGACAACTCCTCTGAAAGGTGAAATCTTCAAAAATACTCGGTCTCCTACCTCAAATACCAATGGTCTACGTCGAACATTGGCATATTTGGCCTGTCTGTCTTGTGCTGCCTTCATTTTCTTTCGGATTAGCTTTACTTTTTCTGTCATATCTCTGATCATATATGGTCCAATCTCAGGTACTTCCGAGATATCATCCCAATAGAGAGGGGATCTGCACTTCTTTCCGTACAACGCTTCAAATGGTGCCATCTCAATACTCGTCTGATAGCTGTTGTTGTACGAAAACTCACAAAGAGGCAATGTATCTTGCCAATTAGTGCTAAAATCTAGTACTACTGCTCTCAGCATATCCTCCAATGTCTGTATAGTCCGCTCTGACTGCTCGTCGGTCTGTGGATGATATGAGGTACTCAGATGTAACTTCGTACCGAGAGCCTGCTGCAAACTCTGCCAGAAGTGCGAAGTAAATCGAGGATCACGATCTGATACAATCGACTTCGGCACTCCATGCAATCTGACCACTTCTCTGACATAGATCTCTGCCATCTGGTCAAATCTGTACGTCATCTTGTACGGTATAAAACATGCGGATTTGGTCAATCTGTCAATCACGACCCAAATCGCATCACAACCTCGGGAGGAACGCGGCAACTATGTCACAAAATCCATGGAAATGTGATCCAATTTCCATTCAGGAATGGACAAGCTCTGTAATAAACCTCCTGGTTTCTTTCTTTCTGCCTTCACCTGCTGGCCAATTCAGACATTTGGAAACAAATTCTGCAATATCAGTCTTCATTTGTTTCCACCAAAACTGTCTTTTCAAATCGTTATACATCTTTCTGCCACAAGGATGAATACTGAATCGACTGTTGTGCGCTTCTGACAATATCTGTCGTCTCAAATCTGAAACATTCGGCACAACCAGACGATTATTCACATACAAGACGTTATCACGTACTTGATACTCCGATCGATGTCCTGTTCTAACCATCGATATTGATTTCTGTACATTCTGATCAACTTTCTGAGCTGCTTTAATTCTCATAATCAGCTCTGGTTCTATTTGCACCGTATAAAGTCTCAACGGTTTATAATCTGTTTCAAATTCTAATCCAGACAAACAGCAGTCTTCTATCAAATTTGAAACACCAATCGTCGATAAGGATAAAGAACATACCTTTCGACTCAGTGCATCAGCTGCTGCATTAGACTTTCCTGGATAGTATTTGATTTCACAATCAAAATCTTTAAGCAAATCAAGCCATCTTCGTTGCCTCATATTCAATTCAGATTGTGAAAACAGATATTTAAAACTCTTATGATCAGAATGTATCTCAAACTTTTCACCATAAAGGTAGTGTCGCCATATCTTTAATGCAAAGACAATGGCTGCCAATTCTAGATCATGAATTGGATAACGAGTCTCATGTGGTTTAAGCTGTCTTGAGGCATAAGCGATAACATGCCCTCGTTGCATCAGCACACATCCCAACCCTCTGTGAGAAGCGTCGCAATAAACCACAAAATCACCAGTACCGGATGGAATAGTCAACACCGATGCACTGGTCAACCTCTTCTTCAACTCCAGAAAACTGGTCTCACACTCTTCAGACCAAACAAATGGAGCATTCTTCTGAGTCAGCTGAGTAATTGGTTTAGCTATACTCGAGAAATCTTTAATGAAACGACGGTAGTATCCTGCTAAACCCATGAAACTGCGAATTTCAGGTACTGATGTCGGTCTTGGCCAGGAAATCACGGCTTCCACTTAACTGGGATCAACTGATATACCATCTCCAGATATAATATGATCCAGAAATACTACCTGTCTTAGCCAAAACTCACATTTCGACAGTTTAACATATAACTTCTCAGTCCTTAGAATTCGCAACACAGTTCTTAGTTGCACAGCATGCTCACTCATATTCTTTGAATAAATCAAAATATCATCGATGAAAATAATCACAAAATCATCGAGATATTTCTAGAAGATACGGTTCATCAATCCCATAAATACAGCTGGAGCATTCGTCAGACAAAACGGCATGACAATAAATTCATAGTGTCCATACCTGGTTCTGAATGCCGTCTTTGAGATATCAGAATCTCTGACTCTCAGCTGATGATATCCCGATCTCAAATCGATCTTGGAATATACTGAAGAACCCTGCAACTGATCGAATAAATCATCTATACGAGGCAAAGGATATTTATTCTTTACCGTTGCCTTGTTCAGTTGCCGATAGTCGATGCAGAGTCTCATCGAACCGTCTTTCTTTCTTACGAATAGTACTGGAGCACCCCAAGGAAACACACTCGGTCTGATGTACCCCTTGACCAGTAAGTCTTCCAGCTGGTCTTTCAATTCTTTCAGTTCAACTGGTGCCATTCTGTACGGAGCTCTAGAAATCGGTACTGTACCTGGTATCAGTTCAATGCTGAAGTCTATCTCTCTAACTGGAGATAATCCCGGGATCTCATCTGGGAAGACGTCAGCAAAGTCACGTACCACTGGCAGATCTGCCAATGCTGGACTCGACTTGAGTAAATCTACTGAATATACAAGGAATCCTTCTGCTCCTTTCTGTAACAATCGAGTCATAGATAGTACGGATACTAAAGGAATTCTCGATCTAGAACCCTTCCCGTAAAATTTCCACTCTTCAGCCATATCTGGTTTGAATCTCACTATCTTGTGGAAACAATCAACTGTCGCTCTGTACTTGGTCAGCATATCAATACCGATAATACAATCAAAATCGGACAACCCAAGTACAATGCAATCTAATTCAATCTCATGCCCATCATACTGTAGCATACAATGTTTAACCGAATTCACGGATATCAAACCCGTCCCTAAAGGCGAAGAGACAGACACTACAGTAGCTAAAGACTCTACAGACAATGCATGACTTAATGCAAATCGTTCAGAAATAAATGTGTGTGAAGCACCGGTATCAATTAATACGTAAGCAGAGTACCCACATAAAGAACAGTTACCTGCTACCACGTCATCTGGTGCTTCCTGGGCCTGCTCCTCTGTTAAAGCGAAGACTCTGGCCTGCTGTCTAGGAGGCTGACCAACTGTCTAGCTTCCTCTTGGCCTCTGCTGTGACTGAGCTGGCGCTGGCTGAAAGGTATGAACAACAGCTGATCGTCTCTCAGTCTGTGCTGCTGATCCCGATGACTCGGCCCCCTGAGATCTTTGGGAACCTCTCTGGGGACACACTTTAGCAAAGTGTCTCGGCTGTTTACAAAAATTGCAACTACCAGTCACTCCCTGGCATTGCTCAGTAGCAAGTCTTCCCCCGCAAGTCTTGCAATAAACTCCATTGTAACTCTGGCTCTGTCTAGTCCCACCGGAGCTGGAAGAACTGCTGCAGTATAACTTTGGCTTTCAAAAATTCCTTCTTTCCTGCACTACTGCTGCTACCCTCAAATCTGGGCGATGGTTGCTGTGGTCTCGGTGCTGGAGGCACAAATGAAGCCCCTTTCTGTCTCATCAGACCGGCTTTTGCTCCCTTGGCTCTATTCAGGGCATCAGTAAAATTATTCGGTCGCCCTGTGTTCACCAATGTGAAAATGTCGGGGTTCAGGCCATTGATGAACTGGACAGCAGTAACTTCTTCGCTGTCAGCCACATGTGGAGCAAATTTCAGCAAGGAGAACTTTGACATGTACTCCTCTATGTTCATCTGTCCCTGCTTGAGATTGGCAAACTCCGCCCCCTTGTCCTTCCGGTACGACACTGGAAAGAATCGTTGATAAAATTCAGTTCTAAATATATTCCAGGTAATATTCGTACCTCTATGCACCATGGCTCTCTTCCTCGTAATCCACCAGTCCTTGGCAACGTCGTGTAACTGGTGTCCAATTAATTTCACCCTCTTCTCATCGGTATACTCCAAGGATTCGAACAACATCTCTATATCATCGAGCCAACTCTCACACTCCACAGCGTTCTTTGTGCCTTTCAAAGTTGACGGATGAAATGACTGAAGTCGTTTCAATAACTTTTCCATTGGAGTCGGTGTGACATTCATGGGAGGATTGGATGTACTTCCCTGTTCTGGTACTCGTCTCGGAGGCATATCTAATAATCAAATAGATTAGTAACAAGCACAACAATTCTGTTGCAATCCTCCTCTGATCATCTTACTGCTGATCTAGAATCAGTAGTGATCCAATTTCAATAAAACATATCACTATATCAAATCAGATAAACAAGTAACGTGTAATAAAGCAGTAAGTGTGGGGACCCGGACGCTAATCATCTTTTTAATCATGATTGGGACTAATTAATCAATTATAATAAACAGAGTCTAATTTTTTTTTTTTTTTTAAAATGCGGAAGGTAATGGAAATCAAACTCCTATACATGTCAGTATAAAAGTATAAATCTAAAACATCATACAATAATTTACATCTCAGGTTCAACATCTACTATCAAGTGTTTAAACCCTAGCTCTAGTCCAAGTCCGGTATCACCACTCTAATCTCGATCTGTCTTCACCTCTGTGACCCTGTACCTGTCCCACCTGTTGTCATGCACACATACAAACAAGACAACAGCCGGATAACTCCGGTGAGATATAAATATCCCAGTATAAACAATGTATTACATGCAATCATATAAAACATATACAAAAGCATAAACAAACATCGAAGCATGTATCTAATCTGACTACATGAATCCATGACTCGTGATCTAATCTTATCTTATCTCAATTCTAGGGATCCCAATCTAATTTAGACTTTGGTATGCTGTATCGAGTGTGTCTGAGATAGACGTCGATCTACATCTGAAGCTCGTCGATACACCGTAAGTCTAGAGTCTTATCGGTTCTGAGAAAGACTCGGAGGTTCTGCCCTAGCTAGGCTGTCTGCCCTAGACTCGGACTCTGACTCTGTTCTAAGTCAATACATTAACATATCAATCTGATAATCTGCAAATATCAATGCAATAAAATAAAGTATGTGATTTAGGGAAACTCAAGTCAAACCCAACTCGAGTTGTGCAATCCCGAATCAACATTTATTTATACCTTTCTTGCTGTCGCTCTGATACAATCGAAGTCTCGATTCAACGTCTGTCAATACTCAATCTGGCAATGACAATACCAATATTCTGTATCAATATTCAAATCAAATCACCACATCTCTGTTTTATCAAATTCTGGTGGTACAACAATACCATCTGATTACACTGGTACTACTATATCAGTATATACCAATTCCAATAATGTACAATCAACCACCTTACAAATCTGACATTATATCTCAGTCAATTTCATTCTGAAATTCATAATAAATCCATATTCAGTCTGTTTCTTAATCTGACTTCGATTCTACGCTGTCTAACATGTCAAGAATAACATATATGACGTGTATTCAATTCTAACAACATCATAATTTCAAAACATGTCAAAACGTAGTAAAACTTACGTCCAGTTGTAGCTTACGTCGATAGGAACTCGGTACCGAAGTCGGATTTAAAATCTAACGGACGGATTGATCACAAATCGAATTCTAAAATCAATTTGGAAAAGGGGTCTCGATTTCTTCTTTTTCCTCTGATTCATTTCGTTTCTGAATATACATATATATATCCGTGCATGTATTACACGACGTGGCCCATTCCTTTACCGAACACGTCTCTCGCTCGGGCGGACATAAGTTTCCGCCCGGGCGAGTAACTCTCGGCCCTCCTGTGCGATTCAGTCTCGCTCGGGCGGACAAAAACTTCCGCCTGGGCGAGCAGTGTTCGACTTTCTTGCTTTTAACATTGGCGCTCGGGCGGTCAAATACTTCCGCCCGGGCGCCAAACTCTCGGCCCAAATCTTGGCTCTTCATATTTCTTGGTCCAATAACATCTCGGACTGGCCCGGCTGTAACCATATTAAGTCATAATCAATAATCTCATATTAATCTAATTAGAATCTCGGGCATTACATTTCTCCCGCCCTAAGATACGATTTCGTCCTCGAAATCACATGCATTTCATTCGTATCACTAAGAAGTATATATATACAAAACTGTATAAGAAATTTACATCATCTAAATAACTCTGGGAATTCTTGTCTCATATCTGATTCAGTTTCCCAGGTTGCTTCTTCTACACCATGACGAGTCCATTGAACTTTTACAAGTGGAATAGTCTTCGTTCTGAGCTGTTTTTCTTTACGATCGATAATCTGAATCGGTTTTTCAATATAGCTCAACGTCTCATCCAGTTCGGCCTCGTCTGGTTGAATAGCATGTGAAGCATCAGGAAGGTACTTCCTCAATAACGATACATGAAAGACATCATGTATTCCAGATAATGAAGGCGGTAAAGCGAGTCGATAGGCACGATCTCCTATCTTTTCGAGAATCTCATAAGGCCCAATATATCGTGGAGACAGTTTCCCTTTCTTGCCAAATCTGACAACTCCTCTGAAAGGTGAAATCTTCAAAAACACTCTGTCTCCAGCCTCTAATACCAATGGTCGTCGTCTGACATTGGCATATTTGGCCTGTCTGTCTTGGGCTGCCTTCATTTTCTTTTGAATTAGCTTCACTTTTTCTGTCATATCTCTGATCATATCTGGTCCAATTGCAGGAACTTCAGTGATATCATCCCAATAGAGAGGGGATCTACACTTCTTTCCGTACAACGCTTCGAATGGTGCCATCTCAATACTCGTCTGATAGCTGTTGTTGTGCGAAAACTCACAAAGAGGCAATGCATCTTGCCAATTAGTGCTAAAATCTAGCACTACTGCTCTCAGCATATCCTCCAGTGTCTGGATAGTCCGCTCTGACTGTCCGTCGGTTTGTGGATGATATGCGGTACTCAGATGTAACTTCGTACCGAGAGCCTGCTGCAAACTCTGCCAGAAGTGCGAAGTAAATCGAGGATCACGATCTGATACAATCGACTTCGGCACTCCATGCAATCTGACCACCTTTCTGACATAGATCTCTGCCATCTGGTCAAATCTGTACGTCATCTTGTACGGTATAAAACATGCGGATTTGGTCAATCTGTCAATCACGACCCAAATCGCATCACAACCCTTGGAGGAACGCGGCAGCTGTGTCACGAAGTCCATGGAAATGTGATCCCATTTCCATTCAGGAATGGACAAGCTCTGTAATAAACCTCCTGGTTTCTTTCTTTTTGCTTTCACCTGTTGGCAATTCAGACATTTGGAAACAAATTCGGCAATGTCAGTCTTCATTTGTTTCCACCAGAACTGTTTTTTCAAATCATTGTACATCTTTCTGCCACCAGGATGAATACTGAACCGACTGTTGTGCGCTTCTGACAATATCTGTCGTCTCAAATCTGAAACATTCGGCACAACCAGACGATTATTCACATACAAAACGTTATCACGTACCTGATACTCTGATCGATGTCCTGCTCTAACCATCGATACTGATTTCTGTACATTCTGATCACTTCGCTGAGCTGCCTTAATTCTCATAATCAGATCTGGTTCTACTTGCACCGTATAAAGTCTCAACGGTCTATAATCGGTTTCAAATTCTAATCCAGACAAACAGCAGTCTTTGATCAAATTTGAAACACCAATCGTCGATAAGGATAAAGAACATACCTTTCGACTTAGTGCATCAGCTGCTGCATTAGACTTTCCTGGATAGTATTTGATTTCACAATCAAAATCTTTAATCAAATCAAGCCATCTTCGCTGTCTCATATTTAATTCAGATTGTGAAAACAGATATTTCAAACTCTTATGATCAGAATATATCTCAAACTTTTCCCCGTAAAGATAATGTCGCCATATCTTTAATGCAAAGACAATGGCCGCCAATTCTAAGTCATGAATTGGATAACGGGTTTCATGTGGTTTAAGCTGTCTTGAGGCATAAGCAATAACATGCCCTCGTTGCATCAGCACACATCCCAACCCTCTGTGAGAAGCGTCGCAATAAACCACAAAATCACCAGTACCGGATGGAATCGTCAACACCGGTGCACTGGTCAACCTCTTCTTCAACTCCAGAAAACTGGTCTCACATTCTTCAGACCAAACAAATGGAGCATTCTTCTGAGTCAGCTAAGTAATTGGTTTAGCTATACTCGAGAAATCTTTAATGAAACGACGGTAGTATCCCGCTAAACCCATAAAACTGCGAATTTCGGGCACTGATGTCGGTCTTGGCCAAGAAATTACGGCTTCCACTTTACTGGGATCAACTGATATACCATCTCCAGATATAATATGACCCAGAAATACTACCTGTCTTAGCCAAAACTCACATTTCGACAGTTTAGCATATAATTTCTCAGCTCTTAAGATTCGCAACACAATTCTTAGATGCTCAGCATGCTCACTCATATTCTTTGAATAAATCAAAATATCATCGATGAAAATAATCACAAAATCATCGAGATAATTCTGGAATATACGATTCATCAATCCCATGAATACAGCTGGAGCATTCGTCAGACCAAATGGCATGACAATAAATTCATAGTGTCCATACCTGGTTCTGAATGCCGTCTTTGAGACATCAGAATCTCTGACTCTCAGCTGATGATATCCCGATCTTAAATCAATCTTGGAATATACTGAAGAACCCTGCAACTGATCGAATAAATCATCAATACGAGGCAAAGGGTATTTATTCTTTACCGTTGCCTTGTTCAGTTGCCGATAGTCGATGCAGAGTCTCATCGAACCGTCTTTCTTCCTTACAAACAATACTGGAGCACCCCAAGGAGAAACACTCGGTCTGATGTACCCCTTGGCCAGTAAATCTTCCAGCTGTTCCTTCATTTCTTTCAGTTCAACTGGTGCCATTCTGTACGGAGCTCTAGAAATCGGTACTGTACCTGGCATCAGTTCAATGCTGAAGTCTATCTCTCTAACTGGAGGTAATCCCGGGATCTCATCTGGGAAGACGTCAGCAAACTCACGTACCACTGGCAGATCTGCCAATGCTGGACTCGACTTCAGTAAATCTACTGAATATACAAGGAATCCTTCTGCTCCTTTCTGTAACAATCGAGTCATAGATAATACGGATACTAAAGGAATTCTCGATCTAGAACCCTTACCGTAAAATTTCCACTCCTCAGCCATGTCTGGTCTGAATCTTACTATCTTGTGGAAACAATCAACTATCGCTCTGTACTTGGTTAGCATATCAACACCGATAATACAATCAAAATCTGACAACCCAAGTACGATGCAATCTAATTCAATCTCATGCCCGTCATACTGTAGTACACAATGGTTAACCGAATTCACGGATATCAAACCCATCCCCAACGGAGAAGAAACAGACACTACAGTAGCTAAAGACTCTACAGGACAATGCATGACTCAATGCAAATCGCTCAGAAATAAATGTGTGTGAAGCACCGGTATCAATTAATACGTAAGCAAAGTAACCACATAAAGAACAGTTACCTGCTACAACGTCATCTGGGGCTTCCTGGGCCTGCTCCTCTGTCAAAGCGAAGACTCTGGCCTGCTGTCTCGGAGGCTGGCCAACTGTCTGGCTTCCTCCTGGCCTCTGCTGTGACTGAGCTGGCGCTGGCTGGAATGTATGAACAGCAGCTGATCGTCTCTCAGTCTGTGCTGCTGATCCTGATGACTCGGCCCCCTGCAATCTTTGGGAACCTCTCTGGGGACACACTTTAGCAAAGTGCCCCGGCTGTTTACAGACATTGCAACTACCAGTCACTCCCTGGCATTGCTCAGTAGCATGTCTTCCTCCGCAAGTCTTGCAATAAACTCCAGTGTAACTCTGGCTCAGTCTGGAACCACCGGAGCTGGAAGAACTACTGCCAGATTTCTTGAATTGCTTTCCCCTGGCTTTCAAAAATTCTTTCTTTCCTCCACTACTGTTGCCACTCTCAAATCTGGGAGGTGGTTGCTGTGGTCTCGGTGCTGGAGGCACAAATGAAGCCCCTTTCTGTCTCATCAGACCGGCTTCTGCTCCCTTGGCTCTGTTCAGGGCATCAGTAAAATTATCGGGTCGCCCTGTGTTCACCAATGTGAAAACGTCGGGGTTCAGGCCATTGATGAACTGGTCAGCAGTAGCTTCTTCGCTATCAGCCACATGTGGAGCAAATTTCAGCAAGGAGGAAAACTTGGACACGTATTCTTCTATGTTCATCGGTCCTTGCTTAAGGTTGGCAAACTCCGCCCCCTTATCCTTCCGGTACGACACTGGAAAGAATCGTTGATAAAATTCAGTTCTAAATATATTCCAGGTAATCATCGTACCTCTATGCTCCATGGCTCTCTTTCTCGTGATCCACCAGTCCTTAGCAACATCGTGCAGCTGATGTCCAATCAATTTCACTCTCTTCTCATCCGTATACTCCAAGGATTCGAACAACATCTCTATATCATTGAGCCAACTCTCGCACTCTACAGCGTTCTCTGTGCCTTTCAAGGTCGGCGGATGAAATGACTGAAAGCGTTTCAATAATGTTTCCATTGGAGTCGGTGTGACATCCATTGGAGTATTTGATGTACTTCCCTGTTCTGGTACTCGTCTCGGAGGCATATCTTATAATCAAATAGATTAGTAACAGATACAACAATTCTGTTGCAACCTCCTCTGATTATCTTACTGCTGATCTAGAATCAGTACTGATCCAATCTCAGTAAAACATATTACTATATCAAATCAGATAAAGAAGTAACATGTAATAAAGCAGTAAGACATGCTAGCATTCAAAAGCAGGAAAGAAAACCTCAATCTACCCCGCTCACTAGCCTCTTCTATCTCAATCTAAAGGAACTATCGCTCTGATACCACCTGTTGTGGGGACCCCGACGCTAATCATCTTTTTAATCATGATTGGGACTAATTAATCAATTATAATAAACAGGGTCTAATTTTTTTTTTTTTTTTAAAATGAGGAAGGTAATGGAAATCAAACTCCTATACATGTCAGTATAAAAGTATAAATCTAAAACATCATACAATAATTTACATCTCAGGTTCAACATCTACTATCAAGTGTTTAAACCCTAGCTCTAGTCCAAGTCCGGTATCACCACTCTAATCTCGATCTGTCTTCACCTCTGTGACCCTGTACCTGTCCCACCTGTTGTCATGCACACATACAAACAAGACAACAGCCGGATAACTCCGGTGAGATATAAATATCCCAGTATAAACAATGTATTACATGCAATCATATAAAACATATACAAAAGCATAAACAAACATCGAAGCATGTATCTAATCTGACTACATGAATCCATGACTCGTGATCTAATCTTATCTTATCTCAATTCTAGGGATCCCAATCTAATTTAGACTTTGGTATGCTGTATCGAGTGTGTCTGAGATAGACGTCGATCTACATCTGAAGCTCGTCGATACACCGTAAGTCTAGAGTCTTATCGGTTCTGAGAAAGACTCGGCGGTTCTGCCCTAGCTAGGCTGTCTGCCCTAGACTCGGACTCTGACTCTATTCTAAGTCAATACATTAAGATATCAATCTGATAATCTGCAAATATCAATGCAATAAAATAAAGTATGTGATTTAGGGAAACTCAAGTCAAACCCAACTCGAGTTGTGCAATCCCGAATCAACATTTATTTATACCTTTCTTGCTGTCGCTCTGATACAATCGAAGTCTCGATTCAACGTCTGTCAATACTCAATCTGGCAATGACAATACCAATATTCTGTATCAATATTCAAATCAAATCACCACATCTCTGTTTTATCAAATTCTGGTGGTACAACAATACCATCTGATTACACTGGTACTACTATATCAGTATATACCAATTCCAATAATGTACAATCAACCACCTTACAAATCTGACATTATATCTCAGTCAATTTCATTCTGAAATTCATAATAAATCCATATTCAGTCTGTTTCTTAATCTGACTTCGATTCTACGCTGTCTAACATGTCAAGAATAACATATATGACGTGTATTCAATTCTAACAACATCATAATTTCAAAACATGTCAAAACGTAGTAAAACTTACGTCCAGTTGTAGCCTACGTCGATAGGAACTCGGTACCGAAGTCGGATTTAAAATCTAACGGACGGATTGATCACAAATCGAATTCTAAAATCAATTTGGAAAAGGGGTCTCGATTTCTTCTTTTTCCTCTGATTCATTTCGTTTCTGAATATACATATATATATCCGTGCATGTATTACACGACGTGGCCCATTCCTTTACCGAACACGTCTCTCGCTCGGGCGGACATAAGTTTCCGCCCGGGCGAGTAACTCTCGGCCCTCCTGTGCGATTCAGTCTCGCTCGGGCGGACAAAAACTTCCGCCCGGGCGAGCAGTGTTTGACTTTCTTGCTTTTAACATTGGCGCTCGGGCGGTCAAATACTTCCGCCCGGGCGCCAAACTCTCGGCCCAAATCTTGGCTCTTCATATTTCTTGGTCCAATAACATCTCGGACTGGCCCGGCTGTAACCATATTAAGTCATAATCAATAATCTCATATTAATCTAATTAGAATCTCGGGCATTACAGTAAGACATGCTAGCATTCAAAAGCAGGAAAGAAAACCTCAATCTACCCAGCTCACTAGCCTCTTCTATCTCAATCTAAAGGATCTATCGCTCTGATACCACTTGTTGTGGGGACCCGGACGCTAATCATGTTCTTAATCATTATTGGGGCTAAATCAATTATAATAATCAGGGTCTAAATTTTTTTTTTTAAAATGCGGAAGGTAATGGAATCAAACTCCTATACATATCAGTATAAAAGTATAAATCTCAAACATCATACAATAATTTACATCTCAGGTTCAACACTTAACTATCAAGTGTTCAAACCCTATCTCTAGTCCAAGTCCGGAATCACCACTCTAATCTCGATCTGTCTTCACCTCTGTGACCCTGTACCTGTCCCACCTGTTGTCATGCACACATACAAACAAGACAACAGCCGAATAACTCCGGTGAGATATAAATATCCCAGTATAAACAATGTATTAAATGCAATCATATAAAACATATATAAAAGCATAAACAAACATCAAAACATGTATCTAGTCTGACTACATGAATCAATGACTCGTGATCTAATCTTATCTTATCTCAAATCTAGGGATCCCAATCTAATTTAGACTTTGGTATGCTGTATCGAGTGTCTGAGATAGACGTCGATCTACATCTAAAGCTCTTCGATACACCGTAAGTCTAGAGTCTTATCGGTTCTGAGAAAGACTCGGCGGTTCTACCCTAGCTAGGCTGATCTGCCCTAGACTCGGACTCTGACTCTGTTCTAAGTCAATACATGCACATATCAATCTGATAATCTGCAAATATTAATGTAATAAGTAAAGTATGTGATTTAGGGAAACTCAAGTCAAACCTAACTCGAGTTGTGCAATCCCGACTCAACATTTATTTATACCTTTCTTGCTGTCGCTCTGATACAATCGAAGTCTTGATTCAAAATATGTCACTGTTCAATCTGGCAATGACAATACCGATATTCTGTATCAATATTCTAATCAATTCAAAACATCTCTGTTTTATCAAATTCTGACAGTATAACAGTACAATCTTGCGATACTGATAATACTATATCAATTCCAATCATTTACAATCAACCTCTGTACAAATCTGATATTAATTCTAGTCAATTTCATTCTGAAATTCATAACAATTCCATATTCAGTCCGTTTCTTAATCTGACTTCGATTCTACGCTGTCTAACATGTCCAGAACCACATATATGACGTGTATTCAATTCTAACAACATCATAATTTCAAAACATGTAAAACGTAGTACAACTTACGTCCAGTTGTAACCTGCGTTGATAAGAACACAGTACCGAAGTCGGATTTAAAATCTAACGGACGGATTTCTCACAAATCGAATTCTAAACTCAAAGATCAAAAGTTTCTTCTAACTTTCGTTTTCCTTTCTTCTGAGTACGGTTTGCATGTATATATATATATATATATATATATATATATATATATATATATATATATATATATATATATAAACCAAAGTACAAGAAAAGGACGAGTGGCTCAATGTGCATACTGCACGTCTCGCGCATATGCGCGGCCACTTTCCGCGCATATGCGCGCCCTATTCGGCGCATATGCGCGGGGCGTCTGCTCAAAATACCCCCCTCTCGGGTTGTCTCGCGCATGTGCGCGAGTTTAGGTCGCGCATGTGCGCCAACCCTACTGGAACCCTCGTGCATGTGCGCGCATATAATCGCGCATGTGCGCTAATCCTTCTGTTCTCGCACCTCAATTTCCACCCGTGATCTCCTTTCGTGTCTCGGTTAGCCCTTTCATAATCACATTAAATTAATACTCAATAATGGTTAGTTAACCGTGATTAATTCTCAGGCATTACAAACCCGATGACCTCATGCTTAAGTTTATGCACTATTATATGTTCAAACTCAGTTTTAATATGTTGAATGATTTTTACGTTTTTGTTTTGAAACTCAATATTTACTTCCGCTGTTATTTTATATTTAAATCCATTTATCAGTTATTTTATGAATGATGCATGTTTTTTATTTAAAGAGAGAAATTTTAAATATTTCCGAAAAATTACGAATAGGAATTACGAGCCTTTACAGATCCTGCTCTTGATTCAATGGTGGTTCCTGGTGAATGAAGATTCTCTTCCCTAAGATGATACGAGCTCACTGGGGAAATACTGAACATCCGCTTGTCCTCCAGTTTCAGGTCATCCTTATGTAGGTTATGAAATCAAGGTAGAGGGTTTGAAGAAGAGAGGAAGACTGAAAAGCTCGACCAAAGAAAGAAGGATGCTTAGTTCTCTTCTGGAAAAAAAGGGGGATGGACCAGCCATCACGTGAGAGGGGAGCATAGCTGAGAAATATATATTGTTGTACATTCAAAAAATTTGATACAGCGGGTGGAATGAGTCCCTCCTTACCAAACTTGCTCGCTTTGCTGGTGAAACACTGCGATGTATTTTATCTTAGTGTACGGTTTGACTTCAGCACTATTATGCTGATAGCATGCCTATGGAGTATCATTCATATCTCCTTATCTTATGTTTCACTAACTAGATCCGATATTCCTTGTATCATCCTTCATCGAAATGTGATAAGAGGAAAGGGTAGATCTGATAGTAAAGCTTTATATGTAATGGTTTACGAATACTGTTTAGGTCAAATAAATGCCTTATTCCGCAATATAACCGATGACATTGATAGGGTATCAGTTCATGTATACGCAGAACAGCCTGTGAAGTGGTAGAAATGATCGCTATCATCTTGCACTCAATAGAAAGGACCCGTGCATTAAAGATATAAAGGATGAGGCTTTCGATCAAAAAATCTGGGACTCCCAGAAGGAGAACTGCTTTAATTCAGGAGTCTTGTTTTGAGTTCTTGTTTGGCTTTTAGCCTATGACCATGGAATGGACAGTACCTCAATATTTAGGAAGGTCATGTTTTTGGCCGTTTGTGATTTGGTTAAGTTTAGAAGTCGTACGAGAATTTACGGTGCAATGTGCCAAAATGACTCTCGAAAGAGCGTTTCACAATTTGGCCTCCATTCACGTTTTTCGTGTATTACAGCCCTAGGGTTTTGTTTTCCAGTATTTTACGTGTATCTTAATCAAGGCTAAACGATGGTTCAATATCGGTACGGGTTGGTACGAAGCCATGGTTGAAAACTAAGTTTGTTGGGCGTAGTTGTCTCGTTTTTTATTCGGTTATGAAGTCTTTGTCAAGTCAAGATTATTTGCATGTTTCTCAGGTTAGAATTAGGTCGCACCAAGCCTGGGAACGATCTAACTCATTCCGTAAAACAAGGTTATAATTATATTACGTGCATAAAATATAAAATGTTTATTTTTAAAATATATGCGATATGACTTGTGGCCACCTTACGCTTATGGGATTGCTTTACCCGGTAACTTACGACCGGTTTACGATTATGTATGGGTACGGATATCCAGTCCAAGGACTGTGATGATCTCTACCGCCCGGTATACTGTGGTTTAGCCTGATCAGACGTGCATGTTATGTTATGGGCCACTTGCGTTGAAACATTATCTCTACCAAAAACTACGATGTGATATGTTATGATAGAGCTCTATCGAGCAAAGCTTTTACGTATGATTTTCAGATATGCACGTATTTATAATTACTAATGACACGATTTTTTTTACGCTTTACGATACGATATTTTTACATTATATGAAATTTTATGATATATTTACTTGTTATTCACGGTATATGCATGCTGAGTCTTTAGACTCACTAGACTTGATTGTTGTAGGTACTGATGAGGTCGAGACTGAGGGCGGGGACCAGTGAGCTTGCTTGGATCAACAATAGTAGGAACCCGATGACCTCATGCTTTAGTTTATGCACTATTTTATGTTCAAACTCAGTTTTAATATGTTGAATGATTTTTAAGTTGTTTTTTTGAAACACAACATTTACTTCCGCTGTTATTTTATAGTTAAATCCATTTATCATTTTATTTTATGAATGATGCATGTTATTTATTTAAAGAGAGAAATTTTAAATAATTCCGAAAAATTACGAATAGGAATTACGAGCCTTTACAGATCCTGCTCTTGATTCAATGGTGGTTCCTGGTGAATGAAGATTCTCTTCCCTAAGATGATACTAGCTCACTGGGAAAAGACTGAACATCCTCTTGTCCTCCAGTTTCAGGTCATCCTTATGTAGGTTATGAAATCAAGGTAGAGGGTTCGAAGAAGAGGGAAGACTGAAAAGCTCGACCAAAGAAAAGAAGGATGCTTAGTTCTCTTCTGAAAAAAAAAAGGGGGATGGACCAGCCATCACGTGAGAGGGGAGCGTAATTCGGGAGTTGAGCTCTTGCCACCAGTTCGGTAGTTGAGCTCTTGCCACCAGTTCCATACCTCTTTCCTTTGAAGCCTGGCATGAACGCGAAAACTTGCCTTTTCCGTCAGCAATAGTACCACTCAATGCTGCATTCAAAGAGAAGAAAGAAAGAACTGGTCTCTTTCAAAATACACTTAGGTCTGCTCCCCAAGAGGAAGGCTTTAAAGAGAGTTCGACCTTTCCATTGCCATTTTTAGCGCCATAAGTGAGTCAATATGTCAATAGCCCTAGCGCATCTATCTTAATTGATCGTGTCTTGACTCTGTCGCCCTTACCGCAGTGAGTTTCCCCGCTTCCTCTTCCTTTGGTCAAGTGAGTCTGTTCCCAAAAAGTCTTATTCCGGAAGTACTATCGTTCAAAGAAATGAAACTAATAAGCAGTATTTTAGGCCCTGGGATGAAGCATTATTCAAAGACATTGGGCAGGGCTCGAAAGAACTCCTATGGAAAAGGACAGATTCAGTAGGGGGAGGACTGCGAAGCCTTACTAGTATCATAAGTGTGGGGACCCGGACATTAATTCGATTCTTAATCATCTTTGGGACTAATTAATCAATTATAATAAACAGGGCCTAAATTTTTTTTAAAATACAATGCGAAAACGTAAGATAAAACAATCTGAAATACAGATTATACATAAAAAGTACAAGTCTTGTATTTACTACAATGATTCAACTAGGTTCAACTACTATATATCAAGTGATGATTCCTAGTTTACTTCTGAGCCCGGATCTCCACGCTATCTAGTCCAGCTTCATTCTCTTCTTGACCCTGAACCTGTCCCACCTGTTGTCATGCACACATACAAACAAGACAACAGCCGGATAACTCCGGTGAGAATTATATTCCCAGTATAAATCAACGAAACATGCATTTCATATAACAGAAATAAAAGCATGAAGCATATATTCATAATATGTATCGCAATCAGGAACATGAATAATTATCAAACTATAAATCATACTTTGAACATGTACCACAATCGGGAACAAAAACTAGTAATACTATATCAATTCCTGAGAACATAATCCATATAAAACTGTCAATCAGACTCGTGACTTCACATCTAAGACTAGACTCATTCCTTGTCTAGGGATCTCGGTTTCCAGACGTTGGCATTCCATATCGATCACCAGTAATAGAAGAAACTCTGATTCTATCCACATCGATATGGTATTGATCACCAGTAATAGAAGAAACTCCAATTCTATACACATCGATAGCCAATCATCTAGTGACAGACTTTGGCACTATCGCCAATACACTATCTTGTGACATCGTGCAATGTGCCCGTGGCGATCCCGCCACTATCAGGTACTTCTGTCACAAGATCACTCGTCTAATACATGCTCTCTATAACTCAATAGAACAAGAATATCAATTCAAATAAATGCAAATATCAATGCAATAATATCAAGTATGTGATTTAGGGAAACTCGAGCCTAACCTCACTCGAGTTGTGCAATTCCAACTCTACATTAATTTATACCTTTATCCTCTCGGTCTGACGAAGACGAAGTCTCGAATTCAACTCTGTCCATACCCAAGTCTGGTAATGACAATAGAATAGGTATAATATCAGTATACAACTCAGTTCAAAACTTGTTCTGATCAATACTCAAATCACAACATAATCTGATCAATGTTAATCAACATATGGTACAACAATACAATCTAAATAAATACTGAATCTGATCAATATCAATCAACAGATGTTTCGACGGCATAACAATACAGTCTCTGTAACCCCGTCAATCTCAACATCACAGATATAATACCAAAATCCGTAATCAATATCAGTACAAATCAAAATATCAATATCGGTACAATTCTGATATCAAATCTTAATCAAATCGACTCCAAAAATCATAACAATTACATAAACAATATGTTCTTCATTCAAACTTCAAATATACGATGTCTACTGTATTAGAAACACCATATATGATTCATATTCAATTCTGACAATATCGTAATTTCAAATCGTATCTAAAAGTAACAAAACATATGTCCAGTTGTAGCCTGCAACGATAGGAACACAATACTGAAGTCGGATCCAAAATCTAACGGACGGATTCTTCGTAACTTGAATTCTAAAATCAAGAATCAATTCTCCCTCAAAGGTTCTGTCAAAATCAGTTGTTTTATGTTGTATAAACTCGTGTATATGCATATATATATATATATATTTATATATATATATATATATATATACACTTCATGCGTATCAAGAAACGTGGCTCGCTTCTTTGTACTACACGTCTCGCGCATATGCCCGACCACCATCGGCGCATATTCGTGAGACACAATGTCTCGGCGCGTGCATCTCGGCAGCTCTCGCGCAGATGCGCGCACCCACGCCACGCATGTGCGCCAACCTCTCTGTCTACCTCGCGCATGTGCGCCCGTCCACGTCGCGCATATGCGCCGAGTACTCCCCTGGGCTACTGGACACCTCGCGCATATGCGCGCCCTCACGCCGCGCAGATGCGCGGGGTCTTCTTCCAAAGTCGCGCATGTGTGCGCACCAACTCGCGCATGTGCGCGTATGGCATCTCCTTCACACATATTTCGCGTGTGTTCTCGTTTTTCCCGGTCTAATTCCTTCCGTCCATAATCACATCAATTAATCAAGAATTCATTTCAGATTAATCTCAGATTACAGGAAATAAAATCTCGGGCCTTACATTTCTCCCCCCCTAAGATTCGATTTCGTCCTCGAAATCACATGCAATCAAATATGATATAGAAAGAAATGTATAATAGAGATTAAACAGAAAACTCATTCTATAAAATCATTCTGAAATCTCAGTCTCATATCAGATTCTGTCTCCCAAATAACTTCCTTAATGCCCTAACCATTCCTTTGAACTTTCAGTAACGGAATAGTTTTCATTCTGAATCATTTTTCTTCTTCTGATTCTGATTCACCTCGAGAATAATCATTGAAGAAGTACAATGTCATAATACACACGAAATAACTCTGATAGAATCAATCGAAAAATATTGGTTATACAACATCCATATTTATCAATCAACATCTCATAACAAATCAACATCGTCATCTACTATCAAGTCTGTTTAATTCCAGTTAATTCAATATTCAGTCTTCTGCCTCAATTATCAACAGTCATCTTCTGACATTGGCATATTTAGTCTGTCTACTCTGAGTTGTCTTCTTTTCTTCTGAATTAGCTTCACTTCCTCAGTCGTATCTCTGATCATATCAAGTCCAATCTCAGGTATCTCAGAGATATCATTACCATCAAAAAGGTGATCTAGACTTCCTGTTGTACAACGCTTCAAACGGTATTTTCTCAATACTCGTCTGATAGCTGTTTGTTGTACGAAAGTTCACGACATGACAAGAAATCCTTCCAACTAGTGCTAAAATCAAGCACTATACTCTAAGCATATTCTCCAAAATCTGGATCATTCACTCTGACTGTCCGTCAGTCGGTAAATGATATGCAATATTCAGATATATAATCTCGTACCTATTCTTGCCGTACACTACGCCAAACATGCAAAGTCAACCAAAATCACGGTCTGATATAATCAACTCTCAACACTCTGTGTAATATAATCAATTTTTGGACAAAATTTCAGGAATATAATCATATCTGTACATCTTCATGCACAAGCTAGCACTCGCAGACTGGATCAGTCTGTCACTCCTAACTCAATCAATGCTCAATTCCGAGAGGAATGCGGTAGCTTCATCACGATTTCCATGGAAATGTAATCCCATTTCCATTCAGAAATCGACAAGCTATATAACCAATCTCCTGGTTTCATTCCTTCTGTCTTCATCGGTCGGCAATTTAAACATTTCAATACAAATTCTGCCATATCTAATCTTATCTGTTTCAATCAAAACTATTTTTTTCGAATTATCATATATTGTCTGTCACCAGAATAAATACTGAATCGGCTACTGTGCACTTCTAATCATATCTATCATTTCAAATTCAAATATTCGGCACAACCAAGTCGATTATTCACATACAATACAGTATCACATACCTGATATTCTGACCGATACCCTGTTCTGATTATCGAAACCGAGTTCTAAACATTCTGATCAAATTTCTGAACTGCTTTAATTTTCAAAATCAGCTCTGGTTCTGTTTGAACTGTATTTAATTTCAATGATGCATAACAATCTGTATTAACCACGGATTCAGAACAACAGTAATATCGGATTAGATTCGAAAGTTCAATCACTGATCTATTAAACTCATAAAATGCAATGTCTGACAATACTGTCGATTCGAACTAACCGATCACATCTTCGAGTTGTTTAGATCAACTGCTATATCATCTTCGAATGTAATGTCCCCCCAACAGTATAATCTGTCTCAAATACTGTTTTAGAACAATAACAATTTTCCAGCAATTTCAAAAAAACAATCGTCTATAATAGCCTGTTAAACTCATACATCTATGAATTTATGACATTTCTGAATATAAGCTGTCTCAATCAAGATTCATATTTCAATAGTTTCTGTATACCATAATCTCAGTTCTCTGAATATTTAATACAAAATAGATTCAGTAGGTCATATGCTGCGAGTAATCAAAATATCATAAATATACCGAGCATAAAATCATCAGAATGCCTCTGAACACAGGATTCTCCACCCATAACTGAACTGATAAACAGAACTGAAGTATTTTACAGAGAAACACACAATCAGATTTAACCCTAACTCTAAGGCAGTAAATCTTCTAACTGATATTTCAATTCTTCCATTTCTATCGGTGCCATTCTATACAAAGTTCTAAAGAAAAGAAACTGTACCTGGTATCAAGTCAAGACTGAAATCAATCTTCCTGATTAAACGCAAACCTGGAAGTTCATCTGAGACGACTTTAGCAACTCCCTTGTCACTGGCAAATCGGTCAATGATACACTCCATCTTAGTAAATCAACTAAATGTATAAGGAATCACTCCGTTCCTTTCGATAATCATCGAGTCATAAATAATATGAATATCAAAGGAATTTTAAATCGAAAATCCTTATCGTATATTATTCATTCTTCGGCAATTTCAGGTCCGAACCTTACCATCTCCTGGCAAGAATCTACCAAAGTTCTGTACTTGGCCAACACATCAATATCAATAATGCGGTCAGAATCAAATGACACCAGTACAACACAAGCTAATTCAATCTCATTTTTATTCTACTGCAGTATCCGATGTTTCACAGAATTCACTGATATCAAATCTCTCCCAAACAGGTAAGGAGATAAAATACTACAGCAGACACAGACTCAACAGATAAAGCATATGTCAATGCAATTCATTCAGAAATCATATACAGGATGTACTAATATTTCTCAATACGTACACGAAATAACCATAAAGGAACAGTTACCTGCCATATCATCAAGTGCATCCTGGGTCTGTCCCTCTGTCACTACAACCAGATGATTCTGCTCCATGAAATTTCCGGGAATCTCTCTGTGGACAAACTCTAGCAAAATGTCCCTGCTGTCTACAGATATTGCATCTACCAGTCACTCCCTGACATTGCTCCGTGGGATGTCTCCCTCCGCAAGTTCTGCAATAAATCCTCGAATAACACGGGCTAGAACCACTGGAGCTAGATGAACCGCTCCCTAACTTCTTGAACTTCCTCTTTCGAGCTTTCAGCTGTTCTTTCCTTCCACCACAGCTACTGCCAATTTCGATTCTGGGAGGCAGTTGTTGTGGTCTCGGTGCTGGAAGAACATACGAGGCTTCCTTTTGTCTCAACAGAACTGTTTCTACTCTTCTGGCTCTGTTCATAGTATCAACAAAGTTATTCGGTTGTTTCACATTTACCAATGTACGTATCTCTGGATTCAATCCCCGAATGAACTGATCAAATACAGCTGCATCATTCCTAGCCACGTGAGGGGCAAAACGTAGCAAGGTGAAGAATTGGGTCAAATATTCATCAATATTCAACGGACCCTGTCGTAGATTTATAAACTCTGCACTTTTATCCTGTCTGTATGATACGGGGAAGAATCTTTGATAAAATTCGACTTTAAAAATTTTCCACGTAATCAATGAACTACGCTGTTCTAAGGCTTCTTTGGTTACCAGCCACGAACTCCTTGCGACTTCCCGTAACTGGTGCCCGATTAGTTTAACTCTACAATCATCTGTGAACCCAAGAAATTCAAACAACATTTCTATGTCTTCTAGCCAATTCTCACAGTCGACTGGCGTCTCAGTACCCTTCAGAATTGGCGGTTGAAACGACTGAAACTTCTTCATCATTGTTTCCATCGGAGTTTCTGACACATCCATCTGGTCAGTCGAAGTACTACCTCGTTCCGGAATTCTTCTAGGGGGTATATCTGATAATCACCAGAATTATCAATCACATGAGACAAATCCGTCTCAGTCCCTTCCTGATCAGCTTACCTCTGATCAAGAATGGGTTCTGATTCGTCCTCAAATAATACACATTACCACATCAACTCAGCTATTCAGGTAACATGTATCTTCAAACAAAACAGTTAAACATACTGCACTATTAACATATACAATGTAAGTCAACATTATAATAAATCACATGCTAGCAATAAAAAGCAGAAAAGAAAACCTCAATCTACCCCGCTCACTAGCTTCTATCTCAATCTAAAGGATCTATCGCTCTGATACCACATGTTGTGGGGACCCGGCCACTAATTCGATTCTTAATCATCTTTGGGACTAATTAATCAATTATAATAAACAGGGTTTAATTTTTTTTTAAATACAATGCGAAAACGTAAGATAAATAAATCTGAAATACACATTATACATAAAAGTACAAGTCTTGTATTTCCTACAATGATTCAACTAGTTTCAAGTAATATATATCAAGTAATGATTCCTAGTCTACTTCTGAGCCTGAATCTCCACGCTAACTAGTCCAGCTTCAATCTCTTCTTGACCATGAACCTGTCCCACCTGTTGTCATGCACACATACAAATAAGACAACAACCGGATAACTCCGGTGAGAATTATATTCCAACTATAAATCAACGAAACATGCATTTCATATAATATAAATAAAAGCATGAAGCATATATTCATAACATGTATCGTACTCAGGAACATGAATCAATATCAAACTATAAATCAAACTCTGAACATGTACCACAATCGGGAACACAAACTAGTATACTATATCAATTCCTGAGAACATAACCAATATAAAACTGTCATTCAGATTCGTGACTTCACATTTAAGACTAGACTCATTCCTAGTCTAGGGATCCCGGTTTCCAGACGTTGGCATTCCATATCGATCACCAATAATAGAAGAAACTTCGATTTTATCCACATCGATATGGTATCGATCACCAGTAATAGAAGAAACTCCAATTCTATCCACATCGATAGCCAATCATCTTGTGACAGACTTTGGCACTATAGCCAATACACTATCTTGTGACATCGTGCAATGTGCTCGTGGCGATCCCGCCACTATCAGGCACTTCTGTCACAAGATCACTCGTCTAATACATGCTCTCTATAACTCAATAGAACAAGCACATCAATTCAAATCAATGCAATAAAACCAAGTATGTGATTTAGGGAAACTCGAGCCAAACCTCACTCGAGTTGTGCAATCCCAACTCAACATTAATTTATACCTTTATCCTCTCGGTCTGACGAAGACGAAGTCTCGAATTCAACACTGTCCATACCCAAGTCTGGTAATGACAATCGAATATGTATAATATCAGTATACAACTCAGTTCAAAATCTGTTCTGATTAATACTCAAATCACAACATAATCTGATCAATGTTAATCAACATACGGTACAACAATACAATCTAAGTCAATACCGAATTTGATCAATATCAATCCACTGATGTTTCGACTGCAAAAAAATACAGTCTCAGTAACCCCGTCAATCTCAACATCACACATATAATACCAGAATCCATAATCAATATCAGTACAAATCAAAATCTCAATATCGGTACAATTCTTATATCAAATCTTAATCAAATCGACTCCAAAAATCATAACAATTACATAATCAATCTGTACTTCATTCAGACTTCAAATATACGATGTCTACTGTTTTTGACACACCATATATGATTCATATTAAATTCTGACAAAATAGTAATTTCAAATCGTATCTAAAAGTAACAAAACTTACGTCCAGTTGTAGCCTGCAACGATAGGAAGACAATACTGAAGTCGGATCCAAAATCTAACGGATGGATTCTTCGTAACTTGAATTCTAAAATCAAGAATCAATTATCCCTCAAAGGTTCCTTCGATTTATTTGTTTTATGTTGTATAAACTCGTGTATATGCATATATATATATGTACTTCATGCGTATCAAGAAACGTGGCTCGCTTCTTTGTACTACACGTCTCGCACAGATGCGCGCACCCACACCGCGCATGTGCACAAACTCTTAGCCTACCTCGTGCATGTGCGCCCGTCCACGTCGTGCGTATGCGCCGAGTACTCCCCTGGTCAACTGGACACCTCGCGCAGATGCGCGCCCTCACGCCGCGCATATGCCCGGGGTCTTCTGCCAAATCCGCACATGTGTGCGCACCAACTCGCGCATGTGCGCGTATGGCATCTCCTTCGCACATATTTCGCGTCTGTACTCGTCTTTCCCGGTCTAATTCCTTCCGTCCATAATCACATCAATTAATCAAGAAATCATTTCAGATTAACCTAAGATTACAGGATAAAATCTCGGGCATTACAATAAGTAATTTCAGGAAGAAAGCCTGTGAGCCAATCAAGGATTTTTCTAAAGACTGAGCCATGGAGGATGCGTCACCGGAAGAACTTTCTCATGTCCGCTCTTTGGTTGCACGCATTAGGCAGAAGACGAATCAATGCAGGAGGCAGAAGGTCGCAAATCCCTACTCCTCTTGAAAGTAGCTAATTCAAAGCAAAGGCGGAGACGGGGTGTAGCTTACTTTGTCCAATTCCTCATCTGCATCTTCAAGTCTTATAGCAGGGGATTCAATTCTTGTTCTATTTAGAAAGTCCTAGACTTGCTAAGACTAGCACCGGATACGTGAATAGCGGTTATGTAGGCATCAACAGGATCCGAATCAGGTGCTGCCTAGTCTCTGTGCGTTGGGCCTCCAACGCCTGTCTTTCCTTCCTCTTCCTCTCGAGCAGGGGCAACCCTAAATAAATCTTTATTCCTTCGACTGTTATTGCAGGTTATTCTCGAACAGTGGGCTTCCTGTTGGATCTTGTTATTCTACCACATCCATCTTATCTGCTTCTTGCAAAGAAGGAAGTGACTTGTTCAGCTGTAAACTCTGCTGTTCTTGTTTACGACTCTACTCCTATTGACTAATCCGCAGGGCTTGACTTGCTTTCAAAGCCTTTCTTTTCTAGGCTAACTCTTCACTAAGTCCCCACAACGGCTAGCGAGGAAACTGTAGGGCTTAAGGCAGCGACTGACCTGAGGGTAGGCAACTCCACTCAATATACGTTAGAGTCGTCTTCCTGTTCACATCTTAACGTCCTTACAGATGCGATTCATCAAACCACGAAAAGCAACGCTCTCAAAACTGAGTCACGCCCTCGATTCAATGAAACAAAGAAACGATTGTGTTATCCCGATCTTTTGACACAAGTAAGGTTGTAATATTCACCTCCAAACTGCGAAGAATTTAGCAATAATTATTAATGAAGATAAAAATTGAAATTCAAGCGAACCTTCAAAGAACTTGTAGGACCTGTAATGCCCGGAAATTTAATCCTAGTAATCTATAATTATTGATATATAATTTGATATGATTATGAAAGGATTAATCGGGACACGAAAATAAGACTACATGTGAAATTCGAGAAAGTTGGGCAGAGAGTGTGGCGCCCGAGCGGTGGTTTTTGACCGCCCGAGCGCCAATGTTCAGCAAATGTATGTTACGGGCAGAAGAAGTGGCGCCCGGGCGGTAGTTTTCGACCGCCCGAGCGCCAGTGGGTGATACGAAGAGCACTCGAACAGAACATGCCGCGCTCGAGCGGTAGTTTAGCACCGCCCGAGCGCCGCCTAAAAGGGTTGAAAAATAGACACGTATCTTACACATGCAAGTTGAATACATATATGTATGTATAGAACAAATTCATTCCTCAGAATTCAGAAAGAAGGAATCGAGAAAGTATCGTGAAAATCCTTACGCCTTTTGTGAGAAATCCGTCCGTCTGATTTCGATTCCGACTTCGGTACCGAGTTCCTAGCAACGTAGGCTACAACTGGATGTAAGTTTTACTACATTTTGACATGTCTTGAAATTATGATATTGTCAGAATTGAATAGGATTCATATACGATGTTCTTGACATGTTAGACATCGTAGAATCGAAGTCAGATTGAGAAATGGACTGATTATGGAATTGTTATGAATTGTTAGGGTATATTGATTTATACCAAACAGATTTGAATTACGGTTGGATTACAGATTGTATTGAATATGAGTTATGGATGGTAACTGTTATCTGATGATGGGGATTGACGGGGAGATTGAAATTGTACCGTTATGCCGTTGATTTTGAATTAAATCCAGATTAATCAGATTGTTAGTAATTTGAAAGGTATATTGATATGAGATTATGAGTATTGCCATTGTCAGATTGATGGATTGACAGAGTTTGGATTCCAGACCGAAACTGCAACGAAAGGTATAAGTCAATGTGTATTGGGACATCGACTCAAGTAGGATAAACTTGAGTTTCCCTAAATCACATACTTATTATTTTTTTATCATTGTATTTAATGATTTGATTTAAATGCTTGTTCTATGGAGTTATAGGAGCATGCATTAGACGAGTAATCTTGTGACAGAAGTACCTGATAGTGGCAGTTAACCACGGGTACATTGCACGATGTCACAAGATATGGTGATAGACCATAGTCTATGACGGATGCGTCTGGACACTGGATGTTTGGTTATATCGACTTGGATAGAACTGGAGTCTTTTCTATTACTGTTTGTCGATATAGGAATGCCACATCTGGACACCGGGATCCCTAGGCTAGGATTGAGTCTAGTCTGAATCGTGGAGTCACGAATATTGTCGACAGATTGATATTGTTTACATTTCTGATTTTGATATGTATTAATGTCATCTGTTTCATGCTTTGTATTGAACATATGACTGCATGTTCTTTGATTTATACTGGGATTTATTCTCACCGGAGTTATCCGGCTATTGTCTTGTTTGTATGTGTACATGACAACAGGTGGGACAGGTTCAGGGTCCAGGAGATGAGGAGAGATCGTGATTAGAGTGGAGGCTCCGGACTTGGATTAGATATAGGGTCTAACACTTGATATTAGATGTTTATACCTTGGTTAAATAAATGTTTGTGGTACAGGACTTGTACTTTTATTTTATACTGAGTTGTATCTTAGTTTGATTTCACTACGTTCCGCATTTAAAAAAAAAAATTTAGACCATGTTTTATAATTGATTAATTAGTCCCAATGACGATTATGATTATGATTAGCGTCCGGGTCCCCACAACAGGTGGTATCAGAGCGATAGATCCTTGAGATTGAGATAGGAGGAACTAGTGAGCAGGGTAGAATGAGATTTCTTTCCTTGCTTTTGATTGCTAGCATGATTTATTGCTTTATAATACATGTTCATCTGATTTGATTTGAAAACATGTGTTATTGAATATGAATTGGAGCTAATTCTGGATCAGCAGTAAGATGATCGGAAGAGGATTGAAACTGGATTTTGTTTGGGATTGCTAACCCTTTTGAGTTTCAGATATGCCTCCGAGAAGAGTACCGGAGCAGGGTAGTACATCGAACCCTCCCATGGATGTTACAGCCACTCCAATGGAGACCCTTTTGAAAAGATTTCAGTCTTTCCATCCACCTACTTTGAAAGGAACCGAAAATTCAGTGGATTGTGAATGTTGGCTGGATGATATTGAAATGATGTTTGATTCGTTGGAATATACTGATGAGAAGAGGGTGAAACTGATAGGACACCAATTGCATGACATTGCCAAGAACTGGTGGATCAACACAAAAAGGGCATTGGAACACCGAGGTACGATTATTACCTGGAGTGTATTTAGAACTGAATTCTATCACAGGTTCTTTCCAGTGTCATACAGGAAGGACAAGGGAACCGAGTTTGCGAA